>NW_027200275.1:0-22437 GCF_038502225.1 Cherax quadricarinatus | reverse complement strand
GGAAATGTTCAAAGGTGTTCAAAGGTGTTTTAAGTGTGTTCAAATGTTGTTTTGTTTTGAAGGTGTTCAAAGGTGTTTTGAGGTTATTCAAAGGTGTTTTGAAGGTGTTCAAGGGTGTTTATGTGAGTATTCAAAGGTGTTTTTTGAAGGTGTACAAATGATTATGAGAGTACTTATGAAGGTGTTCAAATGATGTGCAAGAGTACTTATGAAGGTGTTCTGGGAGTATTCAGAGGTGATTTTGGGGGGTGTTCGAATGATGTTTTGGAGTATTTCAGTGTTGTTTGGAAATGTATAAAGGTATTTTTGTGAGTATTCAAATGATTTAAGAGAGTGTTTTGAAGGTGTTCAAAGTAAAAGTGCGTATTTAACTTCGTAATATGTAAAATTGTGACTAGTGAATTTATCGAAAAGTGGTTATAAGTGTTGTGGTGACTTTCTGATGTACTGTATCCCCTTATTAACTTTAATGAACTAAAAGGGTTAAAACGAGAAAAATTGGGGGTTATGAGTGAAAATTGTGAGGTGTTGGTTGGAGTGTGAGGGTTCGGGAGGGTGGGGAGGAGGTTACTTCGTGGGGGGGAGTGACCTGAGATGAAATAGTTAAAAAAATGTCTAGACTTGTGTTGTAAAGAAATTGTTGGATTGTTATGGGTATTAACGAAACAAAAAATGTGACTTTTCTGATGATGAAAATGTTTTCCCTATGATGTAGGTACTATATCCCCTTATTAACTTTAATGAACTAAAGGGTCGTCATGATTCAGCCTGTGTGCGTGACGTCACTGCTGTGTCCCCTTATTAACTTGAATGAACTAAAAAAGGGTCGACATGATTCAGCCTGTGCGCGTGACGTCACTGCTATGTCCCCTTATTAACTAAAAGGGTAGACAAGATTCAACCTGTGTGCGCGTGGTCCTTTTTAGTTCATTTAACTTAATGAGTGGAATACTGACCACCGAGTAAACGCTTTTTTAGTTCATTTAACTTAATGAGAGGAAACTTTTAGTTCATTTAACTTAATGAGAGGAAACTTTTAGTTCATTTAACTTAATGAGAGGAAACTTTTAGGTCATTTTAAAATAATAAGGGGAAACTTTTAGTTCATTTGACTTAATGAGAGGAAACTTTTAGACCTGTAGTAAGCATGCTTACCCCCAGAGGGGGGGGGGATTCCAAAAAACTTGATCCGAGGAATTGGAGAATTTCGAAAACCCCATAGGGGGAATCCAAAAACTTGATCCAAGGAGATGGAGAATTTCGAAAACCCCCATAGGGGGGAATGCAAAAACTTGTAATATCGAGAAATTTTGGGATGGGGGTGAAAGTGAGAGGGGGAACCTTAAAAACTTGATCCGAGGAGATGGAGAGCACAAGAAAATGAAATTCAAAAAAAATTCGACAAAAATCGGAAAAAAATTCGAGGCGCGGGGGCGATCCGGACGACGCTGCAGAAGGCGCAGCAGAAGGCGCGAAGGGGCGCGGGCGGGCGCGCGGGGTGGGGCGGGGCGCGCGGGGCGCGCGGGGCGGCGGGGCGGGGCGCGCGGGTGCGCGGGCGCGCGGGGCGGCGGGGCGGGGCGCGCGGGTGCGCGGGGCGCGGCGCGACGGCGGGGGTCGCAAGGCGGGGGTCGTGGGGGTGGGGGTATTGGTTGGGGGGTCAAGGGTGAGGTAGTCTCGAGGGCGAGGTCATGGTCAAAACCGGAAGTAACACCTAGGTGTGAAAAAGGTGACCCTCCAGCTGCTGGTCCTAGACCGGATACACCGCTCAGTGGAAGGCCCAAACCGGAAGAGACCTCCCAGTGGAAGGCCCTATACCGGAGGAGACCTCCCTGTAGAAGGCCCAAACCGGAAGAGACCCCCCTGTAGAAAACTACACTACTTATATATATATATATATATATATATATATATATATATATATATATATATATATATATATATATATATATATATATATATATATATATATATATATATGTCGTGCCGAATGTATGAGAGTATAGTTTTACCAACACTCTTATATGGGTGTGAAGCATGGGTGATGAATGTTGCAGCGAGGAGAAGGCTGGAGACAGTGGAGATGTCATGTCTGAGGGCAATGTGTGGTGTGAATATAATGCAGAGAATTCGTAGTTTGGAAGTTAGGAGGAGGTGCGGGATTACCAAAACTGTTGTCCAGAGGGCTGAGGAAGGGTTGCTGAGGTGGTTCGGACATGTAGAGAGAATGGAGCGAAACAGAATGACTTCAAGAGTGTATCAGTCTGTAGTGGAAGGAAGGCGGGGTAGGGGTCGGCCTAGGAAAAGTTGGAGGGAGGGGGTAAAGGTGGTTTTGTGTGCGAGGGGCTTGGACTTCCAGCAGGCGTGCGTGAGCGTGTTTGATAGGAGTGAATGGAGACAAATGGTTTTTAATACTTGACGTGCTGTTGGAGTGTGAGCAAAGTAACATTTATGAAGGGGTTCAGGGAAACCGGCAGGCCGGACTTGAGTCCTGGAGATGGGAAGTACAGTGCCTGCACTCTGAAGGAGGGGTGTTAATGTTGCAGTTTAAAAACTGTAGTGTAAAGCACCCTTCTGGCAAGACAGTGATGGAGTGAATGATGGTGAAAGTTTTTCTTTTTCGGGCCACCCTGCCTTGGTGGGAATCGGCCAGTGTGATAATAAAAAAATAAAAAAAAATATATATATTATGTAGTAGGTTGGAAGACAGCAACCGCCCAGGGAGGTACTACCGTCTTGCCAAGTGAGTGTAAAACGAAAGCCTGTAATTGTTTTACACGATAGTAGGATTGCTGGTGTCCATTTTTCTGTCTCATAGACATGCAAGGTTTTAGGTACGTCTTTCTCTCTTACACTTAGGTCACACTACACATTCATGTACAAGCATATATATACACACCCCTCTGGGTTTTCTTCTATTTTCTTACTAGTTCTTGTTCTTGTTTATTTTCTCTTACCTCCATGGGTAAGTGGAACAGAATTCTTACTCCGTAAGCCATGCGTGTTGTAAGAGGCAACTAAAATGCCGGGAGCAAGGGACTAGTAACCTCTTCTCCTGTATATATTACTAATCGTGAAAGGAGAAACTGTCGTTTTTCCTTTTGGGCCACCCCACCTCGGTGGGATACGGCAGATGTGTTGAAAGAAGAAAGAAAGATATATATATATATATATATATATAGATATATATATATATATATATATATATATATATATATATATATATATATATATATATATATATATATATATATATATATATATATATATATATATATATATATATATATATATGCAAGGAATTTGCGAGAGCTTGCGAAATATACACAAACACTGATCTCTGGCAAGGAATTCGCAAGAGCAGGCGAAATATACACAAACACTGATCTCTGGCTGAAGGAGACTCGAACCTACGAACCTTGGAACAAGGTACGCAGTGCTATACCAATCTCCACACTGGACAATACCCTGGCGTACAGCTTGCGCTACACGTTGATCCAAGGCAGCCAGCTTTCAGAGAGAAGGCTTACAATAATAAGCGTGTATGCACCTGGAGAAGAGAGGAATGCAGAGGAGAGAGAGAGATTTTGGGAGATGTTAAGTGAATGTATAGGAGCCTTTGAACCAAGTGAGAGAGTAATTGTGGTAGGGGACTTGAATGCTAAAGTAGGAGAAACTTTTAGAGAGGGTGTGGTAGGTAAGTTTGGGGTGCCAGGTGTAAATGATAATGGGAGCCCTTTGATTGAACTTTGTATAGAAAGGGGTTTAGTTATAGGTAATACATATTTTAAGAAAAAGAGGATAAATAAGTATACACGATATGATGTAGGGCGAAATGACAGTAGTTTGTTGGATTATGTATTGGTAGATAAAAGACTGTTGAGTAGACTTCAGGATGTACATGTTTATAGAGGGGCCACAGATATATCAGATCACTTTCTAGTTGTAGCTATACTGAGAGTAAAAGGTAGATGGGATACAAGGAGAATAGAAGCATCAGGGAAGAGAGAGGTGAAGGTTTATAAACTAAAAGAGGAGGCAGTTAGGGTAAGATATAAACAGCTATTGGAGGATAGATGGGCTAATGAGAGCATAGGCAATGGGGTCGAAGAGGTATGGGGTAGGTTTAAAAATGTAGTGTTAGAGTGTTCAGCAGAAGTTTGTGGTTACAGGAAAGTGGGTGCAGGAGGGAAGAGGAGCGATTGGTGGAATGATGATGTAAAGAGAGTAGTAAGGGAGAAAAAGTTAGCATATGAGAAGTTTTTACAAAGTAGAAGTGATGCAAGGAGGGAAGAGTATATGGAGAAAAAGAGAGAAGTTAAGAGAGTGGTGAAGCAATGTAAAAAGAGAGCAAATGAGAGAGTGGGTGAGATGTTATCAACAAATTTTGTTGAAAATAAGAAAAAGTTTTGGAGTGAGATTAACAAGTTAAGAAAGCCTAGAGAACAAATGGATTTGTCAGTTAAAAATAGGAGAGGAGAGTTATTAAATGGAGAGTTAGAGGTATTGGGAAGATGGAAGGAATATTTTGAGGAATTGTTAAATGTTGATGAAGATAGGGAAGCTGTGATTTCGTGTATAGGGCAAGGAGGAATAACATCTTGTAGGAGTGAGGAAGAGCCAGTTGTGAGTGTGGGGGAAGTTCGTGAGGCAGTAGGTAAAATGAAAGGGGGTAAGGCAGCCGGGATTGATGGGATAAAGATAGAAATGTTAAAAGCAGGTGGGGATATAGTTTTGGAGTGGTTGGTGCAATTATTTAATAAATGTATGGAAGAGGGTAAGGTACCTAGGGATTGGCAGAGAGCATGCATAGTTCCTTTGTATAAAGGCAAAGGGGATAAAAGAGAGTGCAAAAATTATAGGGGGATAAGTCTGTTGAGTGTACCTGGTAAAGTGTATGGTAGAGTTATAATTGAAAGAATTAAGAGTAAGACGGAGAATAGGATAGCAGATGAACAAGGAGGCTTTAGGAAAGGTAGGGGGTGTGTGGACCAGGTGTTTACAGTGAAACATATAAGTGAACAGTATTTAGATAAGGCTAAAGAGGTCTTTGTGGCATTTATGGATTTGGAAAAGGCGTATGACAGGGTGGATAGGGGGGCAATGTGGCAGATGTTGCAAGTGTATGGTGTAGGAGGTAGGTTACTGAAAGCAGTGAAGAGTTTTTACGAGGATAGTGAGGCTCAAGTTAGAGTATGTAGGAAAGAGGGAAATTTTTTCCCAGTAAAAGTAGGCCTTAGACAAGGATGTGTGATGTCACCGTGGTTGTTTAATATATTTATAGATGGGGTTGTAAGAGAAGTAAATGCGAGGGTTTTGGCAAGAGGCGTGGAGTTAAAAGATAAAGAATCACACACAAAGTGGGAGTTGTCACAGCTGCTCTTTGCTGATGACACTGTGCTCTTGGGAGATTCTGAAGAGAAGTTGCAGAGATTGGTGGATGAATTTGGTAGGGTGTGCAAAAGAAGAAAATTAAAGGTGAATACAGGAAAGAGTAAGGTTATGAGGATAACAAAAAGATTAGGTGATGAAAGATTGAATATCAGATTGGAGGGAGAGAGTATGGAGGAGGTGAACGTATTCAGATATTTGGGAGTGGACGTGTCAGCGGATGGGTCTATGAAAGATGAGGTGAATCATAGAATTGATGAGGGAAAAAGAGTGAGTGGTGCACTTAGGAGTCTGTGGAAACAAAGAACTTTGTCCTTGGAGGCAAAGAGGGGAATGTATGAGAGTATAGTTTTACCAACGCTCTTATATGGGTGTGAAGCGTGGGTGATGAATGTTGCAGCGAGGAGAAGGCTGGAGGCAGTGGAGATGTCATGTCTGAGGGCAATGTGTGGTGTGAATATAATGCAGAGAATTCGTAGTTTGGAAGTTAGGAGGAGGTGCGGGATTACCAAAACTGTTGTCCAGAGGGCTGAGGAAGGGTTGTTGAGGTGGTTCGGACATGTAGAGAGAATGGAGCGAAACAGAATGACTTCAAGAGTGTATCAGTCTGTAGTGGAAGGAAGGCGGGGTAGGGGTCGGCCTAGGAAGGGTTGGAGGGAGGGGGTAAAGGAGGTTTTGTGTGCGAGGGGCTTGGACTTCCAGCAGGCATGCGTGAGCGTGTTTGATAGGAGTGAATGGAGACAAATGGTTTTTAATACTTGACGTGCTGTTGGAGTGTGAGCAAAGTAACATTTATGAAGGGATTCAGGGAAACCGGCAGGCCGGACTTGAGTCCTGGAGATGGGAAGTACAGTGCCTGCACTCTGAAGGAGGGGTGTTAATGTTGCAGTTTAAAAACTGTAGTGTAAAGCACCCTTCTGGCAAGACAGTGATGGAGTGAATGATGGTGAAAGTTTTTCTTTTTCGGGCCACCCTGCCTTGGTGGGAATCGGCCGGTGTGATAATAAAAAAAAAAAAATATATATATATGTATATATATATGTATGTATATATATATATGTATATATATATGTATATATATATATGTATATATATATATATATATATATGTATATATATATATATATATATATATATATATATATATATATATATATATATGTATATATTTTTATATATATATATATATATATATATATATATATGTATATATATGTATATATATATATATATATATATATATATATATATATATATATATATATATATATATATATATATATATATATATATATATATATATATATATATATATATATATATATATATAGGTAGTAGGTTGGTAGACAGCAACCACCCAGGGAAGTACTACCGTCCTGCCAGATGACTGTGAAACAAAAACCTGTAACTGTTTTGCATGATGGTAGGATTGCTGGTTTCTTTTTCTGTCTCATAAACACGCTAGATAACAGGGATATCTTGCTACTCCTACTTACACTTTGGTCACACTTCACAGACACGCACATGCATATATATATATACATACATCTAGGTTTTTCTCCTTTTTCTAAATAGCTCTTGTTCTTTTTTATTTCTTCTATTGTCCATGGGGAAGTGGAAAAGAATCTTTCCTCCGTAAGCCATGCGTGTCGTATGAGGCGACTAAAATGCCGGGAGCAATGGGCTAGTAACCCCTTCTCCTGTATACATTTACTAAAAAAGAGAAGAAGAAAAACTTTATAAAACTGGGATGCTTAAATGTGCGTGGATGTAGTGCGGATGACAAGAAACAGATGATTGCTGATGTTATGAATGAAAAGAAGTTGGATGTCCTGGCTCTAAGCGAAACAAAGCTGAAGGGGGTAGGAGAGTTTCAGTGGGGGGAAATAAATGGGATTAAATCTGGAGTATCTGAGAGAGTTAGAGCAAAGGAAGGGGTAGCAGTAATGTTAAATGATCAGTTATGGAAGGAGAAAAGAGAATATGAATGTGTAAATTCAAGAATTATGTGGATTAAAGTAAAGGTTGGATGCGAGAAGTGGGTCATAATAAGCGTGTATGCACCTGGAGAAGAGAGGAATGCAGAGGAGAGAGAGAGATTTTGGGAGATGTTAAGTGAATGTATAGGAGCCTTTGAACCAAGTGAGAGAGTAATTGTGGTAGGGGACCTGAATGCTAAAGTAGGAGAAACTTTTAGAGAGGGTGTGGTAGGTAAGTTTGGGGTGCCAGGTGTAAATGATAATGGGAGCCCTTTGATTGAACTTTGTATAGAAAGGGGTTTAGTTATAGGTAATACATATTTTAAGAAAAAGAGGATAAATAAGTATACACGATATGATGTAGGGCGAAATGACAGTAGTTTGTTGGATTATGTATTGGTAGATAAAAGACTGTTGAGTAGACTTCAGGATGTACATGTTTATAGAGGGGCCACAGATATATCAGATCACTTTCTAGTTGTAGCTACACTGAGAGTAAAAGGTAGATGGGATACAAGGAGAATAGAAGCATCAGGGAAGAGAGAGGTGAAGGTTTATAAACTAAAAGAGGAGGCAGTTAGGGTAAGATATAAACAGCTATTGGAGGATAGATGGGCTAATGAGAGCATAGGCAATGGGGTCGAAGAGGTATGGGGTAGGTTTAAAAATGTAGTGTTAGAGTGTTCAGCAGAAGTTTGTGGTTACAGGAAAGTGGGTGCAGGAGGGAAGAGGAGCGATTGGTGGAATGATGATGTAAAGAGAGTAGTAAGGGAGAAAAAGTTAGCATATGAGAAGTTTTTACAAAGTAGAAGTGATGCAAGGAGGGAAGAGTATATGGAGAAAAAGAGAGAGGTTAAGAGAGTGGTGAAGCAATGTAAAAAGAGAGCAAATGAGAGAGTGGGTGAGATGTTATCAACAAATTTTGTTGAAAATAAGAAAAAGTTTTGGAGTGAGATTAACAAGTTAAGAAAGCCTAGAGAACAAATGGATTTGTCAGTTAAAAATAGGAGAGGAGAGTTATTAAATGGAGAGTTAGAGGTATTGGGAAGATGGAGGGAATATTTTGAGGAATTGTTAAATGTTGATGAAGATAGGGAAGCTGTGATTTCGTGTATAGGGCAAGGAGGAATAACATCTTGTAGGAGTGAGGAAGAGCCAGTTGTGAGTGTGGGGGAAGTTCGTGAGGCAGTAGGTAAAATGAAAGGGGGTAAGGCAGCCGGGATTGATGGGATAAAGATAGAAATGTTAAAAGCAGGTGGGGATATAGTTTTGGAGTGGTTGGTGCAATTATTTAATAAATGTATGGAAGAGGGTAAGGTACCTAGGGATTGGCAGAGAGCATGCATAGTTCCTTTGTATAAAGGCAAAGGGGATAAAAGAGAGTGCAAAAATTATAGGGGGATAAGTCTGTTGAGTGTACCTGGTAAAGTGTATGGTAGAGTTATAATTGAAAGAATTAAGAGTAAGACGGAGAATAGGATAGCAGATGAACAAGGAGGCTTTAGGAAAGGTAGGGGGTGTGTGGACCAGGTGTTTACAGTGAAACATATAAGTGAACAGTATTTAGATAAGGCTAAAGAGGTCTTTGTGGCATTTATGGATTTGGAAAAGGCGTATGACAGGGTGGATAGGGGGGCAATGTGGCAGATGTTGCAAGTGTATGGTGTAGGAGGTAGGTTACTGAAAGCAGTGAAGAGTTTTTACGAGGATAGTGAGGCTCAAGTTAGAGTATGTAGGAAAGAGGGAAATTTTTTCCCAGTAAAAGTAGGCCTTAGACAAGGATGTGTGATGTCACCGTGGTTGTTTAATATATTTATAGATGGGGTTGTAAGAGAAGTAAATGCGAGGGTCTTGGCAAGAGGCGTGGAGTTAAAAGATAAAGAATCACACACAAAGTGGGAGTTGTCACAGCTGCTCTTTGCTGATGACACTGTGCTCTTGGGAGATTCTGAAGAGAAGCTGCAGAGATTGGTGGATGAATTTGGTAGGGTGTGCAAAAGAAGAAAATTAAAGGTGAATACAGGAAAGAGTAAGGTTATGAGGATAACAAAAAGATTAGGTGATGAAAGATTGAATATCAGATTGGAGGGAGAGAGTATGGAGGAGGTGAACGTATTCAGATATTTGGGAGTGGACGTGTCAGCGGATGGGTCTATGAAAGATGAGGTGAATCATAGAATTGATGAGGGAAAAAGAGTGAGTGGTGCACTTAGGAGTCTGTGGAGACAAAGAACTTTGTCCTTGGAGGCAAAGAGGGGAATGTATGAGAGTATAGTTTTACCAACGCTCTTATATGGGTGTGAAGCGTGGGTGATGAATGTTGCAGCGAGGAGAAGGCTGGAGGCAGTGGAGATGTCATGTCTGAGGGCAATGTGTGGTGTGAATATAATGCAGAGAATTCGTAGTTTGGAAGTTAGGAGGAGGTGCGGGATTACCAAAACTGTTGTCCAGAGGGCTGAGGAAGGGTTGTTGAGGTGGTTCGGACATGTAGAGAGAATGGAGCGAAACAGAATGACTTCAAGAGTGTATCAGTCTGTAGTGGAAGGAAGGCGGGGTAGGGGTCGGCCTAGGAAGGGTTGGAGGGAGGGGGTAAAGGAGGTTTTGTGTGCGAGGGGCTTGGACTTCCAGCAGGCATGCGTGAGCGTGTTTGATAGGAGTGAATGGAGACAAATGGTTTTTAATACTTGACGTGCTGTTGGAGTGTGAGCAAAGTAACATTTATGAAGGGATTCAGGGAAACCGGCAGGCCGGACTTGAGTCCTGGAGATGGGAAGTACAGTGCCTGCACTCTGAAGGAGGGGTGTTAATGTTGCAGTTTAAAAACTGTAGTGTAAAGCACCCTTCTGGCAAGACAGTGATGGAGTGAATGATGGTGAAAGTTTTTCTTTTTCGGGCCACCCTGCCTTGGTGGGAATCGGCCAGTGTGATAATAAAAAAAAAAAAATATATATATATATATAATATATATACATATATATATATATATATATATATATATATATATATATATATATATATATATATATATATATATATATATATATATATATATATATATATATATATATATATATCACCCCAAACTTACGTACCACGCCCTGTGTAACCTTTTCACCCAGTTTAGTCATGTCCTCCACAACTACTCTCTCACTTTGTTCAACACTTCCCGAACACTTGCTTAATAGCTCCCAAAAATTTCCCAATTTTTCGCTACCAAAGGAGGATGTATATATCGAAACCCAAATTTTTCTGTTGCCACAGGAGGATATACACTTCGAAACGTAAATAAACCTTGACAGGATTCAACACCTGGTAAGAAGATACATGCTATCATAGACATTTAGATCACAAATCCTCCATCCTCTTCTGGTCATTCATGTTCTGCTCGAGAACTGTGTTAAAAGGGTCACTTCCCAGCGATGCATCCCGTGGGGTTGGTGGTTGAGTTACTGTAACAACGACAGATCTAATGACATAAATTATTTTTTCGTTGGTCGAGATGGTTTCACATTTTTAAAGAGTCCTAAAGCATATCCATGTGCCTTTACCTCTTGAGCATCTACAAACAACGAGTCTCCCGTACCTGCCAGTGTCATCATCCAGGTGCCAGATATTAAGTTGGCCTCTCAAGCCGGCTTTTAGTTCTCTTAGGTTAAACATTAGAGAAATTGGGTGAATAGGTCCCCTTGTCGAACATCCGCCGACGAGGTGATTCCATGCTCACCGATCAACAGTGTCAAACATTTTCTGTAGCCATCTGATACTAAGGGAAATAAATGCTCTTGAAGGGCTCACAATACCACGTCACTTGTCACTACACAGTTTGCACTCTTGATGTTGTGTGACAATGGCGTTATCATTGTGAGAGTCCCTGATATAAGCCCTTTCTTTATAAACTGCCGCTTCTTGAGAGATACTAATAACAAGTTAGTTTGCCTAAAGCAAACCGACATTAACTCACGTGTCACTGAATTTTAATCACTTCTCTTATCTCTAGGGAAACTGAAAGTAATCTATTATTTCGATGGTAATATAATTACAAATGTGTTCTGAATAAAAAAAAACGTGAAATATGAATGTGTATAATGCACTACTTTGTGTAATAAGATCAAGAGGTCATAAAGTGTGACGATAATCGCTAACAAAATTTGTTACGCTCATTCTTTGTTTGTTTGAAACAAGAGTCCAGCCAGTACCCTGTTATCTACCGTAGGTTGCACTGTCATTTGTTTTCAATCCCTAAAGAGATTCACTTTATATTTTCACCATTTCAGTAACATGTACTGTAGAAAATATACAGAATGATAGCAGTAAACCCAAGGCTCAGAGGAGAAAAAAATAAAATAATCATATTTCAGAAATTAATTACTCAGACAAATTAAGAATAACGAAGTTAAAATATCCTGGACTCACAGTATACAGCCATTTAAGAATCACAGTATCAATACTAAGTAATCACAGTATGCAGACACGAATGAGTCGCAGTACTCAGACATTCATGTAACAGTATACAGGCACTCATGAGTTACATTTTATAAACACGAATAATAATGTACAATCATTCCGAGATCTCAGTATACTGACCTTTCAGTGCAATAGAATACAGACATTCAGGGATATAATCATACAAACATTAAGGGAATCTAATCATGCAAACACAGAAATCCATTTATTCTTACACTCAGGAATCAGTGTACAGACAATCATAGTGTACAGACAATCATGAATCAACGTATTTAGACACTCTTGAATCACATTATGCTATTCCATTATGAATTTCAGTATACAGACAATCCGAGAACACCATACAAATGCAAGATCCATCGTTCACATTTACAAGCTTCACAATAATGCATACTAGCTTGTTCATAAAAGAATTTATTTCATAAATTATTACATTAACATGTATCAATATCCAGGTAATGATTCAACTTTCCCCCTTGTGGTTGATTTCCATGTACGTATATCATGTATGTATTTTGCATGTCGTAAATCAAAACGGTGTCGTAACTCAGTGAAGTATATCAAATAATGACTTTATAAGTGAGTAATAATTAACATTAAAACCTACAATGTACGCTGGGTACTTTCGAACAAAAATAATGAAGGCGAAGATTGTTGTGCCCAAGATAATGATTTTTGGGAATATGCTGTTTTTACTACTTTACAGAAATTACGAAAGCCACCGAAACTTCAGTTTTAGTTCACGTAGGTCCGATTATGTCAGTATTCAACAGTGTGTGTTTCGAAAAGTATCGAGTCACTCATGCGCCACGTACCAGCAACTGGTATCTTGGTAATCAGTACGGAAATAGTCGACGCCCTGGTATCCAACAGGAGTGGTCATTATCATAGTGGTTGCTTTAGTAGTACCGGACACAATAATGTTAACTACGGCACGAGGCATCATCGTAGTGATGATAAAGCAGTGGCCTATTGTAATTGAAAAAGCGGTCGCCAATGTGTCACTTGTCATTACAAAAGTGCCGAAGAGATTGGTTGCCAGTGGGGCGCCATTGTAGTCTCGACGACCAGTCAGTTCATGTCAGTAATGCTGGCTAGCCTCAAGAATATTAATTACCACATCTATTTCATTTTCATTTTTATTTCATTTTCGCCATGACTAGTGTAATCATGGCAATTAGACCTGTGTATGTCAGTGAGTCTTGCAAGTGAGATCGATGAAACAATGTTGTACCTCTACTTCTCGTACATACTGTGTTACCATTATTTCCCTGTCACACTTCGTTATTCTTTTTATTATCTTTCGGTAGATCTCGTGATTTAAATTCAACTACATCAAAACTTTCTACAAAATAATTCTAATCAAATTTCCATATATGATATTCTCTTCTCCCTTTACATCACGTCCTCCCCAAAAAACCCGTTTTTAAATATACCTATATTTTGCAAACGACGTATATTACTTCTACATTTACCTTTAAATATTTTGCTTTGCAATAGGTCATTCGGTACTCTTACACATTTTATATACCGAACTTCTTTGTACATTTCGTGAGTTTATTATGTGCTACGTATTTACATATTCCTTCAATATCAGTATCTATTATATATATATATATATATATATATATATATATATATATATATATATATATATATATATATATATATATATATATATATATATATATATATATATATATATATATATATATAATATAGGGAGGTACCACCTCTAGAACTGTTATGGGGACCCTCATCCTCAGAGAAAAGAATAAACTTGCTTCAGGGAAAACTCAAGATTCTCCCTGAAGCTGTTTGAGAATTTTCTCCTACCACCCCCTATATTATGTATGTATGTATGTATATATATATATATATATATATATATATATATATATATATATATATATATATATATATATATAATGTAGAGCCGAATAGGTAAAATTGGTCAATTTGCAAGAACTCGTTTAGAATAAAGTCCTTTCTAAAATTTTCTCTTATACGTTTAATTTTTTTCTATTTATGTTAATGTAAAAATTAATAATTCTCTACCAAAAGAACCTCAGAAAACTTACATAATCTCATTATAACAAGCGCAATTTAATTTAGCCTAATACAACTAAAAATATTTTAGGTAAGATTACAGTAATTTAATAATAAACACAATGAAATATTTTCTTTTCATAAGGTTCAGAACGATTTCTGCGAAATTATTGCATACACAAATTTTCGCTTGCCTTATTTAGCAAGAGGAGCGTTGCTATTTAAGCCAAAATCGCAAGTTTTACCTATTCAGCACGATATATATTTATTATATATATATATATATATATATATATATATATATATATATATATATATATATATATATATATATATATATATATATATATATACACACTATATACATATTAACTATTTACACTACTATTTCTCTTCTGTATCGTAAGTACTTACCAGCATATTATGAATATAGAACAAATGGTGTCTTAATGCTACTATACAAACATTCAGAAGATCTGAGAGATATCTTGTCTCCTGATGGTCTCTGCCACCCCACACATTTATTAAAAGAGGTGGTGAAATGAGGCAGGTGAGAGGGGCTTTACCAGCATCATCAACACCAGCATCAGCAGCAACACCAGCACCTGCGACGACTCATGTCATCTGCCAGTCGTCCCTGACACTTGCATGGCTGCCGGGGCATCTCCTGAGCACGAGAAAACGATTTATTAGTTATTACTGCCTGAGGTATAACGGCTATTAATACCATAACAACCTTTGAATACCCTGCCCCCTTCCTTCTCCTTCCCTCTCTCTCTCTCTATCTATCTATCTATCTATCTATCTATCTATCTCACTAACCGTTTAAGTTAATCAAGCTCGTAAGAGGAACTTGATACATAGATATGAGCCTGATTTCTTTTTTCTTGGATATAACCAAATTCTCTCCCATTCACTAAAACGATACAGTTTTAGTGCTCTCCCATTAATGTCATACATAGTAAACGAAAACAAGGGCGACGCATGCAGCATGCACATGTTGCTAGTAGACTTGCAGTAAATCAACCATTCAAATCATTATGAAGCTGTGTGTAGTCTGTGGTCAGTCAAACAAACGGGCTACCACATGGATAAATTGTCATTTTTGTGGAAATTGGTGTCACGCTCCTTGTGCAGATATCCCAGAACTAGCTACAAGCAGTATTAAAACAGGGAAGTGTTTTTGGGTATGCCCAAATGAGGAAAATCTGTGGACTAAAATCACAAGGGTATTAAAAGAGGATAACATCAAAGCTGCTTTCATAGAAAACCTGGAAGCTTTCTACAACAGATGGGAACATAAAAAGTCCGGGCTGAATGGTACTGCCCTTGATACTGGCCATGTAGTCACAAACTGTAAGGCTGGAGGTGATGTCCTGGTAGTCAGTAAATGTAGGGCTGATAGTGCTGTCCTGGGAGACAGTAATGGTGAAGCTGGAGGTGCTGTCCTGGGAGACAGTAATGGTGAAGCTGGAGGTGCTGTCCTGGGAGACAGTAATGGTGAAGCTGGAGATACTGTCCTGGGAGACAGTAATGGGGAAGCTGGAGGTGCTGTCCTGGGAGACAGAAATGGTGAAGCTGGAGATACTGTCCTGGTAGACAGTAATGGTGAAGCTGGAGATTTTGTCCAGGTAGTCGGGAATTATACGCAGGAAGGAATACATATAAATGACCTCATAGAGGACAGGAGCCATAGTAGGGAAACAAGTGTAGTCAAAGATAAGATAAAACCAATATTGCAAACCAGAAATACCGCAGGAAATAGCAAACAAGAGGACTCCAATAGCAATAGTGAGGATAAATTACCAAAAACAACTGGTGGGAGCTCCATTGTTGGTGCTAGGGAGGATAGGAATAAGACAGGGAAACATGCACCAACAGGGAATACAGTCACAGAAACCCAAGGCAAACGGAAACCAAGCCTGTGCACATACTATGCACTTGGTATCTGCTGGCATGGGAAATCTGGAAAAACAGATGGGACATGCAACTATGACCACCCTAGAAAATGTCATGCCCATATGACAACAGGAAAATGCAAACTCCCTTCCTGTAAGCTTTTTCACCCTGAAATGTGTACCTCTTCAGTACAGGAAAGACTGTGCTATAACTTAAATTGCCAGGCATACCATCTAAAGGGGACAAAAAGATACAAAACATCCAGGCCATGGGAAAACCTGGGTAGCCACAGCCACTCAAGAGGGAGAGGTTTTTTAGTGCCAGGAAGGAAAAAAAACTGGCAGGAAATGGCAGAAATCGTACACCAAATCCAGTCATTCCTGGAGTGGAACCACAGTCGATGGCCTCCACTCCAAACCAACAGATACAGATACTAATGCCGGAAAAAAAATCCCCCCCCAGTACCAACAATACCACCAGTCCGATAACATTCTTCTTTGCAAATATACAGGGTCTAAAGCCAGCAATAAACAACAAAATACCTTTCATCCGTGGACTGCTTGCAGAGGCAAAGGCAATGTTCGCGGCTTTCACTGAGACCCACATAAAGGATCACTTGGACAACGAAATATGGATCCCAGGTTACAACCTATACAGATGTGACAGAGTGAACAGGCAAAAGGGGGGGGTTGGCCTGTACATTGCAGAGTCACTTGTTTGCACAGAACTGCTTAATGCCTCAAATGACGTAGTGGAAGTTTTAGCAGTAAAGGTCGAGAACCAAAACCTAGTCATTGTGGTAGTCTACAAGCCTCCGGATGCAACATCCCAGCAATTCCAGGAACAGCTGTTAAAAATTGACCACTGTCTGGAAAATCTTCCAGCTCCTGCACCCAACATCTTGCTCCTGGGGGATTTCAACTTAAGGCACCTAAAATGGAGGAATATAGCAAATAATATTGTTGCAGTAATAACACCAGGAGGCAGCTCTGATGAAAACTCACACTCACACGAGCTTTTAAATCTCTGCACAAAATTCAATTTAAACCAGCAAATAATAGAGCCTACTAGACTGGAGAATACACTAGACCTCATCTTCACTAACAATGATGATCTGATAAGAAATGTCACCATATCAAAAACAATATACTCAGATCACAACATAATTGAGGTTCAGACATGTATGCGTGGAGCCTCAGACCGACAAAATGAGACTAGTCACGAGGGAGCATTCACCAAATTCAACTTCAATAACAAAAACATAAAGTGGGACCAAGTAAACCAAGTCCTAACCGATATAAGCTGGGAAGATATACTAAGCAACACAGACCCAAACTTATGCCTAGAACAGATTAACTCGGTGGCACTCGATGTATGCACAAGGCTTATTCCTCTAAGAAAAAGGAGGAGTAGATGTAAAATAGAAAGAGACAGGCGCTCCCTTTACAGGCGACGGAAAAGAATAACAGAGCGGCTAAAAGAGGTCAATATATCAGAAATGCGCAGGGAGACACTGGTCAGAGAAATAGCAAGCATCGAACTTAAGCTAAAAGAATCCTTTAGGAGTCAGGAATCGCGGGAAGAACTAAAAGCCATAAATGAAATCGAAAGAAACCCAAAGTATTTCTTCTCCTATGCCAAATCAAAATCGAGAACAACGTCCAGTATTGGGCCCCTACTTAAACAAGATGGGTCCTACACAGATGACAGCAAGGAAATGAGTGAGCTACTCAAGTCCCAATATGACTCAGTTTTTAGCAAGCCGCTAACCAGACTGAGAGTCGAAGATCAAAATGAATTTTTTATGAGAGAGCCACAAAATTTGATTAACACAAGCCTAAAGAGAGTGCAAAAATTATAGGGGGATAAGTCTGTTGAGTGTACCTGGTAAAGTGTATGGTAGAGTTATAATTGAAAGAATTAAGAGTAAGACGGAGAATAGGATAGCAGATGAACAAGGAGGCTTTAGGAAAGGTAGGGGGTGTGTGGACCAGGTGTTTACAGTGAAACATATAAGTGAACAGTATTTAGATAAGGCTAAAGAGGTCTTTGTGGCATTTATGGATTTGGAAAAGGCATATGACAGGGTGGATAGGGGGGCAATGTGGCAGATGTTGCAAGTGTATGGTGTAGGAGGTAGGTTACTGAAAGCAGTGAAGAGTTTTTACGAGGATAGTGAGGCTCAAGTTAGAGTATGTAGGAAAGAAGGAAATTTTTTCCCAGTAAAGGTAGGCCTTAGACAAGGATGTGTGATGTCACCGTGGTTGTTTAATATATTTATAGATGGGGTTGTAAGAGAAGTAAATGCGAGGGTCTTGGCAAGAGGCGTGGAGTTAAAAGACAAAGAATCACACACAAAGTGGGAGTTGTCACAGCTGCTCTTTGCTGATGACACTGTGCTCTTGGGAGATTCTGAAGAGAAGTTGCAGAGATTGGTGGATGAATTTGGTAGGGTGTGCAAAAGAAGAAAATTAAAGGTGAATACAGGAAAGAGTAAGGTTATGAGGATAACAAAAAGATTAGGTGATGAAAGATTGAATATCAGATTGGAGGGAGAGAGTATGGAGGAGGTGAATGTATTCAGATATTTGGGAGTGGACGTGTCAGCGGATGGGTCTATGAAAGATGAGGTGAATCATAGAATTGATGAGGGAAAAAGAGTGAGTGGTGCACTTAGGAGTCTGTGGAGACAAAGAACTTTGTCCTTGGAGGCAAAGAGGGGAATGTATGAGAGTATAGTTTTACCAACGCTCTTATATGGGTGTGAAGCGTGGGTGATGAATGTTGCAGCGAGGAGAAGGCTGGAGGCAGTGGAGATGTCATGTCTGAGGGCAATGTGTGGTGTGAATATAATGCAGAGAATTCGTAGTTTGGAAGTTAGGAGGAGGTGCGGGATTACCAAAACTGTTGTCCAGAGGGCTGAGGAAGGGTTGTTGAGGTGGTTCGGACATGTAGAGAGAATGGAGCGAAACAGAATGACTTCAAGAGTGTATCAGTCTGTAGTGGAAGGAAGGCGGGGTAGGGGTCGGCCTAGGAAGGGTTGGAGGGAGGGGGTAAAGGAGGTTTTGTGTGCGAGGGGCTTGGACTTCCAGCAGGCATGCGTGAGCGTGTTTGATAGGAGTGAATGGAGACAAATGGTTTTTAATACTTGACGTGCTGTTGGAGTGTGAGCAAAGTAACATTTATGAAGGGATTCAGGGAAACCGGCAGGCCGGACTTGAGTCCTGGAGATGGGAAGTACAGTGCCTGCACTCTGAAGGAGGGGTGTTAATGTTGCAGTTTAAAAACTGTAGTGTAAAGCACCCTTCTGGCAAGACAGTGATGGAGTGAATGATGGTGAAAGTTTTTCTTTTTCGGGCCACCCTGCCTTGGTGGGAATCGGCCGGTGTGATAATAAAAAAAAAAAAAATAAGCCTATCCGATGTTATCCTGACGCCAAATGACTTCGAACAGGCGATAAATGACATGCCCATGCACTCTGCCCCAGGGCCAGACTCATGGAACTCTGTGTTCATCAAGAACTGCAAGAAGCCCCTATCACGAGCCTTTTCCATCCTATGGAGAGGGAGCATGGACACGGGGGTCGTCCCTCAGTTACTAAAAACAACAGACATAGCCCCACTCCACAAAGGGGGCAGTAAAGCAACAGCAAAGAACTACAGACCAATAGCACTAACATCCCATATCATAAAAATCTTTGAAAGGGTCCTAAGAAGCAAGATCACCACCCATCTAGAAACCCATCAGTTACACAACCCAGGGCAACATGGGTTTAGAACAGGTCGCTCCTGTCTGTCTCAACTACTGGATCACTACGACAAGGTCCTAAATGCACTAGAAGACAAAAAGAATGCAGATGTAATATATACAGACTTTGCAAAAGCCTTCGACAAGTGTGACCATGGCGTAATAGCGCACAAAATGCGCGCTAAAGGAATAACAGGAAAAGTTGGTCGATGGATCTATAATTTCCTCACTAACAGAACACAGAGAGTAGTCGTCAACAGAGTAAAGTCCGAGGCAGCTACGGTGAAAAGCTCTGTTCCACAAGGCACAGTACTAGCTCCCATCTTGTTCCTCATCCTCATATCCGACATAGACAAGGATGTCAGCCACAGCACCGTGTCTTCCTTTGCAGATGACACCCGAATCTGCATGACAGTGTCTTCCATTGCAGACACTGCAAGGCTCCAGGCGGACATCAACCAAATCTTTCAGTGGGCTGCAGAAAACAATATGAAGTTCAACGATGAGAAATTTCAATTACTCAGATATGGTAAACATGAGGAAATTAAATCTTCATCAGAGTACAAAACAAATTCTGGCCACAAAATAGAGCGAAACACCAACGTCAAAGACCTGGGAGTGATTATGTCGGAGGATCTCACCTTCAAGGACCATAACATTGTATCAATCGCATCTGCTAGAAAAATGACAGGATGGATAATGAGAACCTTCAAAACTAGGGAGGCCAAGCCCATGATGACACTCTTCAGGTCACTTGTTCTATCTAGGCTGGAATATTGCTGCACTCTAACAGCACCTTTCAAGGCAGGTGAAATTGCCGACCTAGAAAATGTACAGAGAACTTTCACGGCGCGCATAACGGAGATAAAACACCTCAATTACTGGGAGCGCTTGAGGTTTCTAAACCTGTATTCCCTGGAACGCAGGAGGGAGAGATACATGATTATATACACCTGGAAAATCCTAGAGGGACTAGTACCGAACTTGCACACGAAAATCACTCACTACGAAAGCAAAAGACTTGGCAGACGATGCACCATCCCCCCAATGAAAAGCAGGGGTGTCACTAGCACGTTAAGAGACCATACAATAAGTGTCAGGGGACCGAGACTGTTCAACTGCCTCCCAGCACACATAAGGGGGATTACCAACAGACCCCTGGCAGTCTTCAAGCTGGCACTGGACAAGCACCTAAAGGCAGTTCCTGATCAGCCGGGCTGTGGCTCGTACGTTGGTTTGCGTGCAGCCAGCAGCAACAGCCTGGTTGATCAGGCGCTGATCCACCAGGAGGCCTGGTCACAGACCGGGCCGCGGGGGCGTTGACCCCCGAAACTCTCTCCAGGTAAACTCCAGGTCCAGGTAACTGTGATTATTACTCTCAAGAGTCGTGTTCACTTATCAGAATATGTTTTTTTATATATTTTGAAGAATCCTGAATATTTATACAACTCTATTGTATTGAAATTGATACAAGTCAATATTTAGTGCACAATAGACAACATATCAAATGCCACTTTAAAACAAGTGGTGAGTAACATGAGTTACACTGCACACTTACTATCAACTTAACAGGCTACACATTAAACGTTCTATTTAATTTACGAATAAGCTTACGTTCTCACTATACTAATAATACAAAATTACACTATTCCATTTGTCAGTGTTAGTGATAATGCCTTTATTGTTATTTACATTAGTCAGGGCACTAAAATTTTAGAGTCGTCGGAATGTTAAAGCCTCGCTCGATACCTGTCAAAATTTCATTTAGTTGGTGTTGAAAATTTTGATAATTTTCCTGTAATTTAAATTTAATAATTGGTAGAGATAATATTTATATAATAATGCAGGTGTGTAATGTTAATTTGACTTTTAAAAGGTAATGAATCACGGGGAACTAACATATCCCCATTAATTTCCTTTTGTAATGTAATGATTTAATTGAGTGAAGTGGAATTATTGTTATATTGAAGGAATTAATATTCGGATAAGGAAAATATATTACATCCCCAGAAATATCACAAAATTTTAATAAACAAGTGTAATAAACAAGTGTAATAACTAAGCTAGTTGCAGTGAAGTAAGACCACTCTGCTGGGTCTTTAATATTTCTGTAATTTTGTAGTGTCCATTAGTAATATTATCAGATAATTCAACGCTACAATATAATTAAAGAGGAGAGAACCTGTAAATGTCCAGCTAGAGAAGAAAATGGAAGAATATAATGATCTGACTACAAAAAAAATGCGACGCTCAGGCTGTGAATTAGATGCCATACTGTCTACTACCAGCTCCACTCAATTATTATTATGATCAAAACAAAGTGCTAAACCTACTAGGGTCATACAACGGTAGTGCACCCTATAATAATTTAGGTTTTCCTCAGTGTGCATTGCAAACCACACAACAGGTAAGGTTACTTGATATTTGCAATATGCAATCTTCCTGTGGGAGGCGTTGGGATATACCACCAATGTAACTGATAAGTTTAATATTTTGCGTTCTTTATAAGAAATAATGGGATTAATAATTGTAACCTAGTACTAGAGATAATACAAAATATTTCAATAACTCAACTGTACTTAAATTCTCAGTTATAAAGTCCACTAAATGGTCAATTTTGCTGACAAATTTTCATAATAAGTAATGTGTGTTCCTAATCCAAGATCCCAGAGCTACTTGGGGAGGTTGAGACGATGGTCACTGAAGGAGATACATTGTTTGCGATGCCAGTGTTCCTAAGTCTCACAAGTCTCCAGGATACATCAGCTTCAGTAAGTTACAATCTCAGTTCTATGTATTCATGAGTTCTCCCCCGAGTGTGGGTGGAATATTAATTTCGAGATTATGTTCTTGTGTAAATACCCCTCTCCCCCCCCCCAACACAAATTTTGCCCTCGTCGGTCATTAAGAA
>NW_027200274.1:0-22438 GCF_038502225.1 Cherax quadricarinatus | reverse complement strand
GCTACACTGATACACCAGCCCAGCTACACTGATACACCAGCCCCAGCTACAGCTACACTGATACACCAGCCCAGCTACACTGATAGACCAGCACAGCTACACTGATACACCAGCCTCAGCTAAACTGATACACCAGCCCCAGCTATAATCCAATACACCAGCACCAGCTACACTGATACACCAGCCCCAGCTATAACACAATACACCAGCACCAGCTACTCACTGATACACCAGCCTCAGCTGCACTGATACACCAGCCCCAGCTACACTGATACACCAGCCTCAGCTACACTGATACACCAGCCCCAGCTATACACACCAGCCTACAGCTACACTGATACACCAGCCTCAGCTACACTGATACACCAGCCCAGCTACACTGATACACCAGCCCCAGCTACACTGCCTCAGCTACACTGATACACCAGCCTCAGCTACACTGATACACCAGCCTCAGCTACAGCTACACTGATACACCAGCCCAGCTACACTGATACACCAGCCCAGCTACACCACCAGCCAGCTACACTGATACACCAGCCCAGCTACACTGATACACCAGCCTCAGCTACACTGATACACCAGCCCAGCTACACTGATACACCAGCCTCAGCTACACTGATACACCAGCCCCAGCTATAATGAATACACCAGCCCAGCTGCACTGTTACACCAGCCTCAGCTACACTGATACACCAGCCCAGCTACACTGATATACCAGCCTCAGCTACACTGATACACCAGCACCAGCTACACTGATACTCCAGCCTCAGCTACACTGATACACCAGCCCAGCTACACTGATACACCAGCCCAGCTACACTGATACACCAGCCTCAGCTACACTGATACACCAGCCTCAGCAGCTACACTGATACACCAGCCTCAGCTACACTGATACACCAGCCTCAGCTATAATCCACACTGATACACCAGCCCCGGCTACACTGATACACCAGCCCAGCTACACTGATACACCAGCCCAGCTGCACTGATACACCAGCCTCAGCTACACTGATACACCAGCCCAGCTACACTGATACACCAGCCTCAGCTACACTGATACACCAGCCCAGCTACACTGATACACCAGCCTCAGCTACACTGATACACCAGCCCAGCTACACTGATACACCAGCCCAGCTACACTGATACACCAGCCTCAGCTACACTGATACACCAGCCTCAGCTATAATGAGCACCAGCTACACTGATACACCAGCCTCAGCTTCACTGATACACCAGCCCCAGCTACACTGATACACCAGCCCAGCTACACTGATACACCAGCCTCAGCTACACTGATACACCAGCCCAGCTACACTGATATACCAGCCTCAGCTACACTGATACACCAGCACCAGCTACACTGATACTCCAGCCTCAGCTACACTGATACACCAGCCCAGCTACACTGATACACCAGCCCAGCTATAATACAATACACCAGCACCAGCTACACTGATACACCAGCCTCAGCTACACACTGCTATACACCAGCCCAGCTACAATGATACACCAGCCTCAGCTACACTGATACACCAGCCTCAGCTACACTGATACACCAGCCTCAGCTACACTGATACACCAGCCCAGCTATAATGAATACACCAGCACCAGCTACACTGATACACCAGCCTCAGCTACACTGATACACCAGCCCAGCTAGCTAACTGATACACCAGCACCAGCTACACTGATACACCAGCCTCAGCTATACTACACTGATACACCAGCCCCAGCAATAATCCAATACACCAGCACCAGCTACACACTGATACACCAGCCTCAGCTACACTGATACACCAGCCCAGGCTATAATCCAATACACCAGCACCAGCTACACACTGATACACCAGCCTCAGCTACACTGATACACCAGCCTCAGCTACACTGATACACCAGCCCAGCTACACTGATACACCAGCCTCAGCTACACTGATACACCAGCCCCAGCTATAATCCAATACACCAGCACCAGCTACACTGATACACCAGCCTCAGCTACACTGATACACCAGCCTCAGCTACACTGATACACCAGCCTCAGCTACACTGATACACCAGCCTCAGCTACACTGATACACCAGCCCAGCTACACTGATACTCCAGCCTCAGCTACACTGATACACCAGCCCAGCTACACTGATACACCAGCCTCAGCTACACTGATACACCAGCCTCAGCTACACTGATACACCAGCCCAGCTACACTGATACACCAGCATACACCAGCACCAGCTACACTGATACACCAGCACCAGCTACACTGATACACCAGCCTCAGCTACACTGATACACCAGCACCAGCTACAGTGATACACCAGCCTCAGCTACACTGATACACCCAGCTACACTGATACACCAGCCCAGCTATAATACACTGATACACCAGCCCCAGCTATAATGATACACCAGCACCAGCTACACTGATACACCAGCCTCAGCTACACTGATACACCAGCCTCAGCTACACTGATACACCAGCCTCAGCTACACTGATACACCAGCCCAGCTACACTGATACACCAGCCCAGCTACACTGATACACCAGCCCAGCTATACTGATACAGCTACACTGATACACCAGCCCCAGCTACACTGATACACCAGCACCAGCTACACTGATACACCAGCCTCAGCTACACTGATACACCAGCCCCAGCTATAATCCAATACACCAGCACCAGCTACACTGATACACCAGCCTCAGCTACACTGATACACCAGCCTCAGCTACACTGATACACCAGCCTCAGCTACACCAGCCTCAGCTATAATGAATACACCAGCCTCAGCTACACTGATACACCAGCCTCAGCTATAATACAATACACCAGCACCAGCTACACTGATACACCAGCCCAGCTACACTGATACACCACACCACTGATACACCAGCCCAGCTACACTGATACACCAGCACCAGCAGCTACACTGATACACCAGCCCCAGCTATAATGAATACACCAGCACCAGCTACACTGATACAGCAGCCCCGGCTACACTGATACACCAGCCCAGCTACACTGATACACCAGCCTCAGCTACACTGATACACCAGCCCAGCTACACTGATACACCAGCCTCAGCTACACTGATACACCAGCCACAGCTATAATCCAATACACCAGCACCAGCTACACTGATACACCAGCCCCGGCTATAGTCTGATACAGCAGCCCCGGCTACACTGATACACCAGCCCAGCTACACTGGTACACCAGCCCAGCTACACTGATCCACCAGCCTCAGCTGCACTGATACACCAGCCTCAGCTACAGTGATACACCAGGCTCAGCTACAATACACCAGCACCAGCTACACTGATACACCAGCACCAGCTACACACCATACACCAGCCCAGCTACACTGATACACCAGCACCAGCTACACTGATACACCAGCACCAGCTACACTGATACACCAGCACCAGCTACACTGAATACACCAGCACCAGCTACACTGATACACCAGCCCAGCTACACTGATACACCAGCCCAGCTACACTGATACACCAGCCCAGCTACACTGATACACCAGCCCAGCTATAATACAATACACCAGCACCAGCTACACTGATACACCAGCCCAGCTACACTGATACACCAGCACCAGCTACACTGATACACCAGCCCAGCTACACTTGATACACCAGCCCAGCTACACTGATACACCAGCCCCAGCTACACTGATACACCAGCCCAGCTGCACTGATACACCAGCCCAGCTGCATTGATACACCAGCCTCAGCTACACTGATACACCAGCCAGCTACACTGATACACCAGCCCAGCTACAATACACTGATACACCAGCCTCAGCTACACTGATACACCAGCCCAGCTACACTGATACACCAGCACCAGCTAGACTGATACACCAGCCTTAGCTACACTGATACACCAGCCCAGCTATAATCCAGCACTGATACAGCAGCCTCACACTGATACACCAGCCCAGCTACACTGATACACCAGCCTCAGCTACACTGATACACCAGCCTCAGCTACACTGATACACCAGCCCCAGCTACACTACATACACCAGCCTCAGCTACACTGATACACCAGCCCAGCTACACTGATACACCAGCCCAGCTACACTGATACACCAGCCCAGCTACACACCAGCACCAGCTACACTGATACACCAGCACCAGCTACACTGATACACCAGCCCCAGCTGCACTAATACACCAGCACCAGCTACACTGATACACCAGCCTCAGCTACACTGATACACCAGCCTCAGCTACACTGATACACCAGCACCAGCTACACTGATACACCAGCCCCAGCTGCACTAATACACCAGCACCAGCTACACTGATACACCAGCACCAGCTACACTGATACACCAGCCCAGCTCAGCTACACTGATACACCAGCACCAGCTATAATGATACACCAGCACCAGCTACACACAGCACCAGCTACACTGATACACCAGCACCAGCTACACTGATACACCAGCCCAGCTACACTGATACACCAGCCTGATACAGCTACACTGATACACCAGCCTCAGCTACACTGATACACCAGCCCAGCTACACCAGCACCAGCTACACTGATACACCAGCCTCAGCTATAATGATACACCAGCACCAGCTACACTGATACACCAGCACTCAGCTACACTGATACACCAGCCCAGCTATAATACTGATACACCAGCCCAGCTACACTGATACACCAGCACCAGCTATAATACAATACACCAGCACCAGCTACACTGATACACCAGCCTCAGCTACACTGATACACCAGCCCAGCTACACTAATACACCAGCACCTACACTGATACACAAGCCTCAGCTGCACTGATGCACCAGCCTCAGCTACACTGATACACCAGCCTCAGCTACACTGATACACCAGCCTCAGCTACACTGATACACCAGCCTCAGCTGCACTGATACACCAGCCTCAGCTACACTGATACACCAGCCCAGCTACACTGATACACCAGCACCAGCTACACTGATACACCAGCCTCAGCTACACTGATACACCAGCCCAGCTACACTGATACACCAGCCCCAGCTATAATCTGATACACCAGCACCAGCTACACTGATACACCAGCCTCAGCTATAATGAATACACCAGCACCAGCTAGCTACACTGATACACCAGCCCAGCTACACTGATACACCAGCCTCAGCTACACTAATACACCAGCACCAGCTACACTGATACACCAGCACCAGCTGCACTGATACACCAGCCCAGCTACACTGATACACCAGCACCAGCTACACTGATACACCAGCCCAGCTACACTGATACACCAGCACCAGCTACACTGATACACCAGCCCAGCTACACTGATACACCAGCCTCAGCTACACTGATACACCAGCTATACACCAGCACCAGCTACACTGATACACCAGCCCAGCTACACTGATACACCAGCACCAGCTAGCTAATGATACACCAGCACCAGCTACACTGATACACCAGCACCAGCTACACTGATACACCAGCACCAGCTATAATACAATACACCAGCACCAGCTACACTGATACACCAGCACCAGCTACACTGATACACCAGCACCAGCTACACACTGATACACCAGCCTCAGCTACACTGATACACCAGCCCCAGCTATACTATAATACACCAGCACCAGCTACACTGATACACCAGCCCAGCTACACTGATACACCAGCACCAGCTACACTGATACACCAGCCCAGCTAGCTACACCAGCACCAGCTATAATATACACCAGCACCAGCTACACTGATACACCAGCCCAGCTACACTGATACACCAGCCTCAGCTACACTGATACACCAGCCTCCAGCTACACTGATACACCAGCACCAGCTACACCAGCACCAGCTACACTGATACACCAGCCTCAGCTACACTGATACACCAGCACCAGCTATACTGATACACCAGCCTCAGCTACACTGATACACCAGCCCCAGCTATAATGAATACACCAGCACCAGCTACACTGATACACCAGCCCAGCTACACCAGCACCAGCTACACTGATACACCAGCCTCAGCTGCACTGATACACCAGCCTCAGCTACACTGATACACCAGCACCAGCTACACTGATACACCAGCCCAGCTGCACTAATACACCAGCACCAGCTACACTGATACACCAGCACCAGCTACACTGATACACCAGCCTCAGCTACACTGATACACCAGCCTCAGCTACACTGATACACCAGCCTCAGCTATAATCTACACCAGCACCAGCTACACTGATACACCAGCACCAGCTGCACTGATACACCAGCCTCAGCTGCACTGATACACCAGCCTCAGCTACACTGATACACCAGCCCAGCTACACTGATACACCAGCACCAGCTACACTGATACACTAGCCTCAGCTACACTGATACACCAGCCCCAGCTATAATCCAATACACCAGCACCAGCTATAATCCAATACACCAGCACCAGCTATAATCCAATACACCAGCACCAGCTACACTGATACACCAGCCTCAGCTACACTGATACACCAGCCCAGCTGCACTGATACACCAGCCTCAGCTACACTGATACACCAGCCTCAGCTATAACAGCTACACTGATACACCAGCCTCAGCTACACTGATACACCAGCCTCAGCTACACTGATACACCAGCCCAGCTACACTGATACACCAGCCCAGCTATAATCAATAC
This sequence comes from Cherax quadricarinatus, assembly GCF_038502225.1. NCBI lineage: Eukaryota > Metazoa > Arthropoda > Malacostraca > Decapoda > Parastacidae > Cherax > Cherax quadricarinatus. The sequence continues at coordinate 15,760 of NW_027200274.1, read as the reverse complement.
ACCAGCCCCAGTTACACTGATACACCAGCCTCAGCTACACTGATACACCAGCCTCAGCTACACTGATACACCAGCACCAGCTATAATACAATACACCAGCCTCAGCTACACTGATACACCAGCCTCAGCTACACTGATACACCAGCCACAGCTCTAATGCAATACACCAGCCCCCGCTGTAATACAATACACCAGCACCAGCTACACTGATACACCAGCCCCAGCTACACTGATACACCAGCCTCAGCTACACTGATACACCAGCCCAGCTGCACTGATACACCAGCCTCAGCTACACTGATACTCCAGCCCCAGCTACACTGATACACCAGCCCCAGCTACACTGATACACCAGCCCAGCTACACTGATACACCAGCCCCAGCTACACTGATACACCAGCCTCAGCTACACTGATACACCAGCCCAGCTACACTGATACACCAGCCCCAGCTATAATACAATACAGCTACACTGATACACCAGCCCAGCTACACTGATACACCAGCAGCTACACTGATACACCAGCCTAGCAGCCCAGCTATAATACACTGATACACCAGCCCAGCTACACTGATACACCAGCACCAGCTACACTGATACACCAGCCCAGCTACACTGATACACCAGCCCAGCTACACCAGCTACACTGATACACCAGCTACACTGATACACCAGCCCAGCTACACTGATAGACCAGCCTCAGCTACACTGATACACCAGCCCCAGCTATAATACAATACACCAGCAGCCAGCTACACTGATACACCAGCCTCAGCTACACTGATACACCAGCACTCAGCTACACTGATACACCAGCCCCAGCTATAATACACTGATACACCAGCCCCAGCTACACTGATACACCAGCCTCAGCTACACTGATACACCAGCCCAGCTATACACTGATACACCAGCACCAGCTACACTGATACACCAGCCCAGCTACACCACCAGCACCAGCTACACTGATACACCAGCCTCAGCTACACTGATACACCAGCACCAGCTACACTACACTGATACACCAGCCCAGCTACACTGATACACCAGCCCAGCTACACTGATACACCAGCACCAGCTATAATCCAATACACCAGCATACACCACCAGCCTCAACTACACTGATACACCAGCCTCAGCTAAACTGATACACCAGCCCAGCTACACTGATACACCAGCCCAGCTACACTGATACACCAGCCTCAGCTACACTGATACACCAGCCCCAGCTATAACCAGCACCAGCTACATACACCAGCACCAGCTACACTGAATACACCAGCACCAGCTACACTGATACACCAGCCCCAGCTACACTGATACACCAGCACCAGCTACACTGATACACCAGCACCAGCTACACTGATACACCAGCACCAGCTACACTGATACACCAGCACCAGCTACACTGATACACCAGCACCAGCTACACTACAATACACCAGCACCAGCTACACTGATACACCAGCCCCAGCTACACTGATACACCAGCACCAGCTACACTGATACACCAGCACCAGCTACACTGATACACCAGCTATGATACACCAGCACCAGCTACAATACACCAGCACCAGCTACACTGATACACCAGCATCAGCTACACTGATACACCAGCCAGCTATAATACAATACACCAGCACCAGCTGCACTGATACACCAGCCTCAGCTACACTGATACACCAGCCTCAGCTACACTGATACACCAGCCCCAGCTATAATCCAATACACCTGCCTCAGCTACACTGACACACCAACCCCAGCTATAATACAATACATCAGCACCAGCTACACTGATACACCAACCCAGCTATAATACAATACACCAGCACCAGCTACACTGATACACCAGCCTCAGCTACACTGATACACCAGCCTCAGCTACACTGATACACCAGCCTCAGCTACACTGATACACCAGCCTCAGCTACAATACAGCACCAGCTACACTGATACACCAGCCTCAGCTACACTGATACACCAGCCCCAGCTATAATCCAATACACCAGCACCAGCTACACTGATACACCAGCCCAGCTATAATACACCAGCCTCAGCTGCACTGATGCACCAGCCTCAGCTACACTGATACACCAGCCTCAGCTACACTGATACACCAGCCTCAGCTACACTGATACACCAGCCTCAGCTGCACTGATACACCAGCCTCAGCTACACTGATACACCAGCCCAGCTACACTGATACACCAGCACCAGCTACACTGATACACCAGCCTCAGCTACACTGATACACCAGCCTCAGCTGCACTGATACACCAGCCTCAGCTACACTGATACACCAGCCCCAGCTACACTGATACACCAGCCACAGCTATAATACAATACACCAGCACCAGGTACACTGATACACCAGCACCAGCTATAATACAATACACCAGCCTCAGCTACACTGGTACACCAGCCTCAGCTACACTGATACACCAGCACCAGCTACACTGATACACCAGCCACAGCTATAATACAATACACCAGCACCAGCTACACTGATACACCAGCCACTGATAGCTACAATACACCAGCTAGCTACACTGATACACCAGCACCAGCTATACACCAGCCCCAGCTACACTGATACACCAGCACCAGCTACACTGATACACCAGCCCCAGCTATAATACAATACACCAGCCCAGCTGCACTGATACACCAGCCCCAGCTATAATACAATACACCAGCACCAGCTACACTGATACACCAGCCCCAGCTATAATACAATACACCAGCACCAGCTACACTGATACACCAGCCCAGCTACACTGATACACCAGCCTCAGCTACACTGATACACCAGCCCAGCTGCACTGATACACCAGCCTCAGCTACACTGATACACCAGCCTCAGCTACACTGATACACCAGCCCAGCTACACTGATACACCAGCCACAGCTATAATACAATACACCAGCACCAGCTACACACTGATACACCAGCTAGCTACACTGATACACCAGCACCAGCTACACTGATACACCAGCCCCAGCTATAATGAATACACCAGCACCAGCTACACTGATACACCAGCCTCAGCTACACACCAGCACCAGCTACACTGATACACCAGCCCAGCTACACTGATACACCAGCACTCAGCTATAATACAATACACCAGCACCAGCTACACTGATTCACCAGCACCAGCTACACTGATACACCAGCTATAATACAATACACCAGCACCAGCTACACTGATACACCAGCACCAGCTACACTGATACACCAGCACCAGCTATAATACAATACACCAGCACCAGCTACACTGATACACCAGCACCAGCTATAATACAATACACCAGCACCAGCTACACTGATACACCAGCACCAGCTATAATACAATACACCAGCACCAGCTACACTGATACACCAGGACCACTGAGCTATAATACAATACACAAGCACCAGCTACACTGATACACCAGCCCAGCTATAATACAATACACCAGCCCCAGCTACACTGATACACCAGCCCCAGCTATAATACAATACACCAGCACCAGCTACACTGATACACCAGCACCAGCTACACTGATACACCAGCACCAGCTACACTGATACACCAGCACCAGCTATAATACAATACACCAGCACCAGCTACACTGATACACCAGCCTCAGCTACACTGATACACCAGCACCAGCTACACTGATACACCAGCACCAGCTACACTGATACACCAGCCCCAGCTACACTGATACACCAGCCCCAGCTATAATACAATACACCAGCACCAGCTACACTGATACACCAGCCCCAGCTATAATACAATACACCAGCACCAGCTACACTGATACACCAGCCTCAGCTACACTGATACACCAGCCTCAGCTACACCAGCACCAGCTACACTGATACACCAGCCCAGCTATAATGAATACACCAGCCCAGCTACACTGATACACCAGCCCAGCTACATAATACATACACCAGCACCAGCTACACTGATACACCAGCACCAGCTACACTGATACACCAGCACCAGCTACACTGATACACCAGCACCAGCTACACTGATACACCAGCACCAGCTACACTGATACACCAGCCCAGCTACACTGATACACCAGCACCAGCTACACTGATACACCAGCACCAGCTATAATACAATACACCAGCACCAGCTACACTGATACACCAGCTGATACACCAGCACCAGCTACACTGATACACCAGCCCCAGCTATAATACAATACACCAGCCTCAGCTACACTGATACACCAGCCTCAGCTATAATACAATACACCAGCACCAGCTACACTGATACACCAGCCTCAGCTACACTGATACACCAGCACCAGCTATAATACAATACACCAGCACCAGCTACACTGATACACCAGCACCAGCTACACTGATACACCAGCACCAGCTACACTGATACACCAGCACCAGCTACACTGATAAACCAGCACCAGCTAAACTGATAAACCAGCACCAGCTATGATAATAGCACTGATACACCAGCACCAGCTACACTGATACACCAGCCCCAGCTATAATACAATACACCAGCACCAGCTACACTGATACACCAGCACCAGCTATAATACAATACACCAGCACCAGCTACACTGATACACCAGCACCAGCTACACTGATACACCAGCACCAGCTACACTGATACACCAGCACCAGCTATAATACAATACACCAGCACCAGCACCAGCTACACTGATACACCAGCCACAGCTATAATACAATACACCAGCACCAGCTACACTGATACACCAGCACCAGCTATAATACAATACACCAGCACCAGCTATAATACAATACACCAGCACCAGCTACACTGATACACCAGCACCAGCTATAATACAATACACCAGCACCAGCTACACTGATACACCAGCACCAGCTATAATACAATACACCAGCACCAGCTATAATACAATACACCAGCACCAGCTACACTGATACACCAGCACCAGCTACACTGATACACCAGCACCAGCTACACTGATACACCAGCACCAGCTATAATACAATACACCAGCACCAGCTACACTGATACACCAGCACCAGCTATAATACAATACACCAGCACCAGCTATAATACAATACACCAGCACCAGCTACACACTGATCCACCAGCCATAATTTCAATCTATTACATATTAAATTGGATAAAATATGGGCAAACTGATGAGTAAAACAAACTTCCAACAGTTGGGTATCTTTTATGTGGAAAAGTTTGGCTTAAGCGGTAACCTTCTTCAGTCAAATACACTTAAGCGGTAACCTTCTTCAGTCAAATACACTTAAGCGGTAACCTTCTTCAGTAAAACAAACTTTCAACAGTTGGGTATCTTTTATGTTGAAAAGTTTGGCTTAAGCGGTAACCTTCTTCAGTCAAATACACTTAAGGGGTAACCTTCTTCAGTCAAATACACTTAAGCGGTAACCTTCTTCAGTCAAATACACTTAAGCGGTAACCTTCTTCAGAAACTTTCTTCAGTACGGAGCAGAACTGACGAGGTAAAAATTATGTAATTAGTCAATCAGCCTTGAAGAAATACTTTGAGGTGGTCAGTCCTTCAGCTTTGAGAAGCATTCAGCTCCATGGTCTGGGAATTACATGAAGCTGAAGCATGAGAACGGAGAAACCATAACACGGATGGGGTTAGAACCCGCGATCACAGTCTCAAAACTCCAGACCGTCGCGTTAGCCACTGGGTCAGCTAGCCACAATAAGATTCATTCAACTAGGTATATTTATACACCATAGGAAGGTTAGCATAGGCACCACTGTGCCCACAATTGCAATTGTGTCATTACGATTTTGTTAGTCATGAGAACGGAGTCTTTAATACTGTCGAAGGTGAGATGAGGTAAGAAAGATCTGGAAGACATTGCAAGAAGACACTGTTGCACGTGTCTTGCTCATCAACTTCTGGGTGATTTATACGTTTTTCAACATGTCAGACGCTGTAACATAGCGGTATCTTGGTACAGGGGACATCTTCCACAACTTCGTCGCTGCTCCTTGTTATGGGTGAGAAGAGATGAGATTCGTAAAGCAGTTTCCTCCTTACACTTTATAAGTAATAATTTCAACTTGCATATACGAATTTATAGGTAAAAATATAACATGTAGGCTTTTAACGCAAACTTAAGTAACGTACATTCTAGATGAATCATAAGTAGGAGTAAGTACAGTCTTTATTTTGGCTGCACTTCTCAAAGTACTTAAAAATTAATGATTAACCAACCAAAAATAGAATAACCTAACATAAATCACCACGTCCTTCTAACCTTAGTTGGTATTTCACTGTGGAAAAGCGGTAACAGTGATTATCTGACTGTGTCTTGCAGTGTTTACGTATTTGGTCCCGTTTTCTTATCACTTGAAAAAGATAATGATTACCTCGTCCTGATATTTCACTTGTTGTAATTTTATATTTGGTAATTTTTTACCAGCAGAAGAGTTTTTAATCTTGAAGGGTTACATAAACATTTGTAGGGTAAATTCTAAGAAAAAAATAGGCTTTTAAGCTGTTTGTTTACATGTGATGTTATTATTGTGTTACGTGAGAAAGCGCCGATAGTTTGTTGCATTTTGTCGTACTCTTCTGTGGCCATTATCGTTTAAGTGAATAACTAACTTACGAAGATGAGGATGTGGTAAGTAAGACACATGTGCAACAGTTAGGTATCTTGATTCCGAAACGTTTCGCCTACACAGTAGGCTTCTTTAGTCGAGTACGGAAGAGTGAGTAGAAGCAGTTGAGATGTAAAGACGATGTAATCAGTCTATCACCCTTGAACACGTAGTTTCGAGGTGGTCAGTCCCTCAGCCTGAAGAAGTGTGTTGCTCCATAATCTGGTTCCAGACTATGGAGTAACACTCTTGGGCAAAACGTTTCGGAATAAAGATACCTAACTGTTGCACATGTGTCATACTTACCAACCTCCAGGTATTGCGTATCATTTTAATATTCAAGATGAGGACATGTTAAGAAAATGGTTTTCTATAATGGTGGCTCATCCCACAGCTCCCCCTGTGGTACACCCCATAGTTCTCCCCCGTGGCTTACCCCATGGTTCACCCCGTGGCTCATCCCACGACTCACCCCAAGATATTATATAATCTCTGCAGTTGGTAACATGCCACCCCTGGTGGGGGACGATGAGCTGTACACAGTAAGATCATTCACATATAAAGTGGCCTTTACGTTAGCAGGGACCAGCCTCACCACTCCATCCATGATCCATGGCTGCCTGGAAGCACGTTTATGCTCTCAACTGTGCTCCGTGGAACACCCTCCTGGTGATGCTTCGCCAGAGAGAAGCCTTATTATTATTACACACGAGGGGGATCGATAAACTCGTAGGGATCATATAGCACCAGGGGATGAATTGAAAGGTTTTCAGACTCGATTCAAGGAATTGATCCCCTCAGCAGCAGCAAGGAACCTGATGAAACTAAGACACATACGCAACATCTGGGTATCTTTATTGTAGACGTTTCGCCATCAAGTGGCATTATCAATACAAATTCCAGGACATATCTTGAAGATAGTGGAACTATATACAGAAAATGAGGTAATCAGTCCCTCAACCTTGGAGTTGGTGCGAAGAGCACGGTAGTCGTGGAGATTCTGAAGCAGAAGCAAGGAGCCTGGCGCTTTTATACTTGTCGGTATTGTATACCATTCTTGTACAACTTGTCAGACACTGCAACAACATAGAGTCTTGATTCTGAGAACATGTACATAACCTTCACGACTACAACAACTACGACTTCAACTTACCCATCTCTTTGGGTAGGACCTGCTTCCACTGGGGAATCCCGCCTACCAGTGACTATGCCCTCGTCTGCCACACGTCCCCTTTCCACCCGACGTTAGTATAAAAGCGCCAGGCTCCTTGCTCTGCTTCAGAATCTAAACGACTACGGTGCTCTTCGCATCAACTCCAAGGTTGAGGGACTGATTACCTCATTTTCTGTGTATAGTTCTACTATCTTCAAGTTATGTCCTGGAATTTGTATTGATAAAGCCACTGGATGGCGAAACGTCTACAATAAAGATACCCAGATGTTGTATACGCGTCTTAGTTTCATCTTGTCGGTATTGTATACCATTCTCGTACAGCAAGGAACCTGTTGATAAATGAGACGCTTCTGCAATATTTGGAAATTTTTGTTCTGGAAACAACATTGGTCTGAAGAAGCAACATTGGTCTAAAGAAAACACTGGCTGGTGAAGCTTTTCCAGAATAGATATATCCTAATGCTGCACAAGTGCTTCATATACCAACTTAGTTTTCTATACCACTTATTCAATCAAGGAACCCCCTTGAAAAGCCAGACATTAGCAAATGCCGACATCTCACCATATAAATTTGCTGTAATTCAGAAACCGCAAGAGAAATCAACACAGCCGATCTCACAGTCTCAGGCAGTGTTGATAATTTGGAATGTTCAATCTTCATGTCGTGTCTTTGGTCTTCTCGGAAGTCGAATACATCCAAAATATACTTGTTCCCCTGATCTAGAGGGTATACACCAGCACCAGCTATAATCCAATACACCAGCACCAGCTACACTGATACACCAGCCTCAGCTACACTGATACACCAGCCCAGCTGCACTGATACACCAGCCTCAGCTACACTGATACACCAGCCTCAGCTACACTGATACACCAGCCCCAGCTATAATCCAATACACCAGCACAAGCTACACTGATACACCAGCCCCAGCTATAATCCAATACACCAGCCCAGCTGCACTAATACGTCAGCCTCAGCTACACTGATACACCAGCCTCAGCTGCACTGATACACCAGCCTCAGCTACACTGATACACCAGCCCCAGCTATAATCCAATACACCAGCACCAGCTACACTGATACACCAGCCTCAGCTACACTGATACACCAGCCTCAGCTACACTGACACACCATCCCCAGCTATAATCCAATACACCCGCCCAGCTGCACTGATACACCAGCCTCAGCTACACTGATACACCAGCCTCAGCTGCACTGATACACCAGCCTCAGCTACACTGATACACCAGCCACAGCTATAATCCAATACACCAGCACCAGCTATAATCCAATACACCAGCCCAGCTACACTGATACACCAGCCTCAGCTACACTGATACACCAGCCCCAGCTATAATCCAATACACCAGCCCAGCTACACTGATACACCAGCCTCAGCTACACTGATGCACCTGCCTCAGCTACACTGATACACCAGCCTCAGTTACACTGATACACCAGCCCCAGCTATAATCCAATACACCAGCCCAGCTACACTGATACACCAGCCTCAGCTACACTGATACACCAGCCTCAGCTGCACTGATACACCAGCCTTAGCTACACTGATACACCAGCCCCAGCTATAATCCAATACACCAGCACCAGCTACACTGATACACCAGCCTCAGCTACACTGATACACCAGCCCCAGCTGTAATCCAATACACCAGCCCAGCTACACTGATACACCAGCCTCAGCTACACTGATACACCAGCCTCAGCTGCACTGATACACCAGCCTCAGCTACACTGATACACCAGCCCCAGCTATAATCCAATACACGAGCCTCAGCTACACTGATACACCAGCCACAGCTATAATCCAATACACCAGCCCCAGCTACACTGATACACCAGATACAGCTATAATCCAATACACCAGCACCGGCTACACTGATACACCAGCCTCAGCTACACTGATACACCAGCCTCAGCTACACTGATACACCAGCCACAGCTATAATCCAATACACCAGCACCAGCTACACACTGATCCACCAGCCTCAGCTACACTGATACACCAGCCACAGCTATAATCCAATACACCAGCCTCAGCTACACTGATACACCAGCCACAGCTATAATCCAATACACCAGCCTCAGCTACACTGATACACCAGCCTCAGCTACACTGATACACCAGCCACAGCTATAATCCAATACACCAGCACCAGCTACACTGATACACCAGCCTCAGCTACACTGATACACCAGCCCCAGCTATAATCCAATACACCAGCACCAGTTACACTGATACACCAGCCTCAGCTACACTGATACACCAGCCCCAGCTATAATCCAATTCACCAGCACCAGCTACACTGATACACCAGCCTCAGCTACACTGATACACCAGCCCCAGCTATAATCCAATACACCAGCACCGGCTACACTGATACACCAGCCTCAGCTACACTGATGCACCAGCACCAGCTACACTGATACACCAGCTTCAGCTACACTGATACACCAGCACCAGCTACACTGATACACCAGTCACAGCTACACTGATACACCAGCCTCAGCTACACTGATACACCAGTCTCAGCTATAATCCAATACACCAGCACCAGCTACACTGATACACCAGCCTCAGCCACACTGATACACCAGCCTCAGCTATAATCCAATACACCAGCACCAGCTACACTGACACACCAACCCAACTACACTGATACACCAGCACCAGCTACACTGATACACCAGCCTCAGCTACACTGATACACCAGCCCTAGCTATAATCCAATACACCAGCCTCAGCTACACTGATACACCAGCCCCAGCTATAATCCAATACACCAGCATCAGCTACACTGATACACTAGCCCCAGCTACACTGATACACCAGCCTCACCTACACTGATACACCAGCCACAGCTATAATCCAATACACCAGCACCAGCTACACTGATACACCAGCCTCAGCTACACTGATACACCAGCACCAGCTATAATCCAATACACCAGCCTCAGCTACACTGATTCACCAGCCCCAGCTATAATCCAATACACCAGCACCAGCTACACACTGATCCACCAGCCTCAGCTACACTGATACACCAGCCACAGCTATAATCCAATACACCAGCCTCAGCTACACTGATACACCAGCCACAGCTATAATCCAATACACCAGCCTCAGCTACACTGATACACCAGCCAGAGCTATAATCCAATACACCAGCCTCAGCTACATTGATACACCAGCCTCAGCTACACTGATGCACCAGCCACAGCTATAATCCAATACACCAGCACCAGCTACACTGATACACCGGCCTCAGCTACACTGATACACCAGCCCCAGCTACACTGATACACCAGCCTCAGCTACACTGATACACCAGCCTCAGCTACACTGATACACCAGCCTCAGCTACACTGATACACCAGCCCCAGCTATAATCCAATACACCAGCACCAGCTACACTGATACACCAGCCTCAGCTACACTGATACACCAGCCTCAGCTACACTGATACACCAGCACCAGCTACACTGATACACCAGTCTCAGCTACACTGATACACCAGTCTCAGCTACACTGATACACCAGCCTCAGCTACACTGATACACCAGCACCAGCTACACTGATACACCAGCACCAGCTACACTGATGCACCAGCACCAGCTACACTGATACACCAGCTTCAGCTACACTGATACACCAGCACCAGCTACACTGATACACCAGTCTCAGCTACACTGATACACCAGCCTCAGCTACACTGATACACCAACCTCACCTATAATCCAATACACCAGCACCAGCTACACTGATACACCAGCCTCAGCTACACTGATACACCAGCCTCAGCTACACTGATACACCAGCCTCAGCTATAATCCAATACACCAGCACCAGCTACACTGACACACCAGCCCAACTACACTGATACACCAGCACCAGCTACACTGATACACCAGCCTCAGCTACACTGATACACCAGCCCCAGCTATAATGCAATACACCAGCCTCAGCTACAATGATACACCAGCCCCAGCTATAATCCAATACACCAGCACCAGCTACACTGATACACTTGCCCCAGCTACACTGATACACCAGCCTCAGCTACACTGATACACCAGCCACAGCTATAATCCAATACACCAGCCACAGCTATAATCCAATACACCAGCACCAGCTACACTGATACACCAGCCTCAGCTACACTGATACACCAGCCCCAGCTATAATCCAATACACCAGCCCAGCTACACTGATACACCAGCCTCAGCTACACTGATACACCTGCCTCAGCTACACTGATACACCAGCCTCAGTTACACTGATAGACCAGCCCCAGCTATAATCCAATACACCAGCCCAGCTACACTGATACACCAGCCTCAGCTACACTGATACACCAGCCTCAGCTGCACTGATACACCAACCTCAGCTACACTGATACACAAGCCCCAGCTATAATCCAATACACCAGCACCAGCTACACTGATACACCAGCCTCAGCTACACTGATACACCAGCCCCAGCTGTAATCCAGTACACCAGCCCAGCTACACTGATACACCAGCCTCAGCTACACTGATACACCAGCCTCAGCTGCACTGATACACCAGCCTCAGCTACACTGATACACCAGCCCCAGCTATAATCCAATACACGAGCCTCAGCTACACTGATACACCAGCCACAGCTATAATCCAATACACCAGCACCAGCTACACTGATACACCAGATACAGCTTTAATCCAATACACCAGCACCGGCTACACTGATACACCAGCCACAGCTATAATCCAATACACCAGCACCAGCTACACACTGATCCACCAGCCTCAGCTACACTGATACACCAGCCACAGCTATAATCCAATACACCAGCCTCAGCTACACTGATACACCAGCCACAGCTATAATCCAATACACCAGCCTCAGCTACACTGATACACCAGCCACAGCTATAATCCAATACACCAGCCTCAGCTACACTGATACACCAGCCTCAGCTACACTGATACACCAGCCACAGCTATAATCCAATACACCAGCACCAGCTACACTGATACACCAGCCTCAGCTACACAGATACACCAGCCCCAGCTATAATCCAATACACCAGCACCAGCTACACTGATACACCAGCCTCAGCTACACTGATACACCAGCCCCAGCTATAATCCAATTCACCAGCACCAGCTACACTGATACACCAGCCTCAGCTACACTGATACACCAGCCCCAGCTATAATCCAATACACCAGCACCGGCTACACTGATACACCAGCCTCAGCTACACTGATGCACCAGCACCAGCTACACTGATACACCAGCTTCAGCTACACTGATACACCAGCACCAGCTACACTGATACACCAGTCTCAGCTACACTGATACACCAGCCTCAGCTACACTGATACACCAGCCTCAGCTATAATCCAATACACCAGCACCAGCTACACTGATACACCAGCCTCAGCTACAATGACGCACCAGCCTCAGCTACACTGATACACCAGCCTCAGCTATTATCCAATACACCAGCACCAGCTACACTGACACACCAGCCCAACTACACTGATACACCAGCACCAGCTACACTGATACACCAGCCTCAGCTACACTGATACACCAGCCCCAGCTATAATCCAATACACCAGCCTCAGCTACACTGATACACCAGCCCCAGCTATAATCCAATACACCAGCACCAGCTACACTGATACACTAGCCCCAGCTACACTGATACACCAGCCTCAGCTATACTGATACACCAGCCACAGCTATAATCCAATACACCAGCACCAGCTACACTGATACACCAGCCTCAGCTACACTGATACACCAGCACCAGCTATTATCCAATACACCAGCCTCAGCTACACTGATTCACCAGCCCCAGCTATAATCCAATACACCAGCACCAGCTACACTGATACACCAGCCCCAGCTACACTGATACACCAGCCTCAGCTACACTGATACACCAGCCACAGCTATAATCCAATACACCAGCACCAGCTACACTGATACACCAGCCTCAGCTACACTGATACACCAGCCACAGCTATAATCCAATACACCAGCACCAGCTACACTGATACACCAGCCCTAGCTACACTGTTACACCAGCCTCAGCTACACTGATACACCAGCCACAGCTATAATTCAATACACCAGCACCAGCTACACAGATACACCAGCCTCAGCTGCACTGATACACCAGCCCCAGCTATAATCCAATACACAAGCCTCAGCTACACTGATACACCAGCCCCAGCTATAATCCAATACACCAGCCTCAGCTACACTGATACACCAGCCCCAGCTATAATCCAATACACCAGCACCAGCTACACTGATACACCAGCCCCAGCTACACTGATACACCAGCTTCAGCTACACTGATACACCAGGCACAGCTATAATCCAATACACCAGCACCAGCTACACTGATACACCAGCACCAGCTATAATCCGATACACCAGCCTCAGCTACACTGATGCACCAGCCCCAGCTATAATCCAATACACCAGCACCAGCTACACTGATACACCAGCCCCAGCTACACTGATACACCAGCCTCAGCTACACTGATACACCAGCCACAGCTATAATCCAATACACCAGAACCAGCTACACTGATACACCAGCCTCAGCTACACTGATACACCAGCCACAGCTATAATCCAATACACCAGCATCAGCTACACTGATACACCAGCCCCAGCTACACTGATACACCAGCCTCAGCTACACTGATACACCAGCCACAGCTATAATCCAATACACCAGCACCAGCTACACTGATACACCAGCACCAGCTACACTGATACACCAGCCTCAGCTACACTGATACACCAGCCTCAGCTACACTGATACACCAGCCACAGCTATAATCCAATACACCAGCACCAGCTACACACTGATACACCAGCCTCAGCTACACTGATACACCAGCCTCAGATTCACTGGTACAACAGCCCCAGCTATAATCCAATACACCAGCACCAGCTGCACTGATACACCAGCCTCAACTACACTGATACACCAGCCCCAGCTATAATCCAATACACCAGCACCAGCTACACTGATACACCAGCCTCAGCTACACTGATACACCAGTCCAAGCTATAATACAATACACCAGCCTCAGCTACACTGATACACCAGCCCAGCTATAATCCAATACACCAGCACCAGCTGCACTGATACACCAGCCTCAGCTACACTGATACACCAGCCCCAGCTATAATCCAATACACCAGCCTCAGCTACACTGATACACCAGCCTCAGCTACACTGATACACCAGCCTCAGCTACACTGATACACCAGCCCCAGCTATAATCCAATACACCAGCACCAGCTACACTGATACACCAGCCCCAGCTATAATCCAATACACCAGCACCAGCTACACTGATACACCAGCCTCAGCTACACTGATACACCAGCCCCAGCTATAATCCAATACACCAGCACCAGCTACACTGATACACCAGCCTCAGCTACACTGATACACCAGCCCCAGCTATAATCCAATACACCAGCACCAGCTACACTGATACACCAGCCTCAGCTACACTGATACACCAGCCCCAGCTATAATACAATACACCAGCACCAGCTACACTGATACACCAGCCTCAGCTACACTGATACACCAGCCCCAGCTACACTGATACACCAGCCCCAGCTATAATACAATACACCAGCACCAGCTACACTGATACACCAGCCTCAGCTACACTGATACACCAGCCTCAGCTACACTGATACACCAGCCTCAGCTACACTGATACACCAGCCTCAGCTACACTGATACACCAGCACCAGCTACACTGATCCACCAGCCTCAGCTACACTGATACAACAGCACCAGCTATAATCCAATACACCAGCACCAGCTACACTGATACACCAACCCCAGCTATAATACAATACACCAGCACCAGCTACACTGATACACCAGCACCAGCTACACTGATACACCAGC
>NW_027200273.1:0-22442 GCF_038502225.1 Cherax quadricarinatus | reverse complement strand
GACAGTGGTGGTGGGTTGTGAGAGTGGTGGTGTGTTTTGACAGTGGTGGTTGGTTGTGACAGTCATGGTGGGTTGTGACAGTGGTGGTTGGTTGTGACAGTGGTGGTGGGTTGTGACAGTGCTGTTGGGGAGTGACAGTGGTGGTGGGTTTTGACATTGGTGGTGGGTTGTGACATTGGTTGTGGGTTGTGACAGTGGGGGCGTGTTGTAACAGTGGTGGTGGGTTGTGATAATGGTGGTGGGTTGTGAAAGTGGTGGTGGATTGTGACAGTGGTGGTGAGTTATGACAGTGGTAGTGGGTTGTGACAGTGGTATTGGTTTGTGACAGATGTGGTGGTTTGTGACAGTTGGGGTGTGTGTGAAAGTGGTGGTGGGTTGTGACAGTATTGTTGGTTTGTGACGGTGGTGGTGGGTTGCGACAGTGGTGGTGGGTTGTGACAGTGTCGGTGGGTTGTGAGAGTAGCAGTGTGTTGTGACAGTTGTTGTAGGTTGTGACAATGGTTTTTTGTTGTGACAGTGGTGGTAAGTTGTGACAGTGGTTGTGGGTTGTGACAGTGGTTTTGAGATGTGACAGTTGTGGTAGGTTGTGACAGTGGTTTTGGGTTGTGACAGATGTTGTAGGTTGTGACAGAGGTTTTGTGTTGTGACTTTGGTGTTGGGTTGTGACAGTGATGGTGGGTTGTGACAGTGGTGGTGGGTTGTGACAGTGATGGTGGGTTGTGGCAGTGGTGGTGGGTTGTGACAGTGATAGTGTTGTGACAGTGGTGGTGGGTTGTGACAGTTGTTGTAGGTTGTGACAGTGGTTTTTAGTTGTGACAGTGGTGGTTGGTTGTGACAGTGGTTGTGGGTTGTGACAGTTGTGGTGGGTTGTGACAGTGGTGGAGAGTTGTGACAATGGTTTTGGGTATTGGCAGTGGTGGCGGGTTGTGACAGTGGTGGTGGGTTGTGACAGTTGTGGTGGTTTGTAACAGTGGAGGAGGGTTGTGACAGTTCTCTTTTTTTTTTTTTTTTTTTTTTTTTTTTTACACAGGGTTTGACAAGGTTAAGGATCCCTAGCTTTATTGACAGCTATTTACAGGTTAAGGATTCCTAACTTTATTGGCAAGCTAAGAGCTGTTACCTACATCAGCTCATTTGAAAGCATTTTTATTGTTATGAGACATACAAGTAGGGAACAGGATGAAGTTGGAGCCATCTGTGGGCCAGCATTTTCATTTGATCAACTGACGTTATCTCGTTGACATCATTATGCTGTACGAATGTGTTCCATACTCGAGTCATCCTGGGTATGTATGATCTCAGATGGAGTGATGTTCTGGAGAAGGGTACAGCCAGAGTGAAGTTGCTGCTTTCTGCCCGTCTTGTGGCATAAAAGCTTGTTTCACGCTGTCCTCGAAGTGGATCCAAGTGTGGTATTTTGACAATATTGGCCTTGTACATAACAGTAAGGCCACCCACATCCCTCCTATGTTGAAGGCTCTGCTGAAATGACAGATCTATCCAGGATGGGTCCAGGCGAGAGATGAGACGTCTTGCTCTGTTCTCTACTCTGTCAAGCAGTCGCAGATGAGAGGGGGGGGGGGGGCAGGCAAACCAAGAAAGTGGAGCATACTCAAGGTGTGAGCGTACTTGTGCCTCGTACAGGATCTTGCAACCCCTACTGTCAAGCAGATGCGAGATACGGCGAAGTGCTGTAAGCTTCCTGGCTGCCTTGTTTGCAAGATTTACAACATGGTTCTTCATGGTTAGTTTGGAGTCAAATTTCACCCCAAGGATATCAACTTCTTCTCCAGGTGCCAACATCCTCCCATTCATCCTTACTACTGCACCAGCATTACCATCATGGTGCCTAGAGACGATCATCATTTGCGTTTTCTCAGGTGCAAATGTTACTTGCCATCTATTTCCCCAAGCTGATATAGCTCTCAGCTGGTGATTGATGTAGCTTAGAGCAGCTGGCATTTCTTCTCTTGGATAAGTGAATGTCAGTGTACAGTCGTCTGCATATGCATGTGATTCTGGGATGAGATGAAGAAGGTCGTTGAAGTAGACATTCCATAACAATGGACCCAGCACGCTTCCTTGTGGAACACTTGCCCCAATAGGATGTCTTGCTGATTCCGTTCCATTGAGAACTACACTTAGAGATCTACCATGAAGGTAATCACTGAGGAGACATAGCGTAGAGCCTGCAATTCCCAGTGCTTGAAGTTTTGCTAAGAGGCCCTGGTGCCACACCCGGTCGAAAGCGCCAGCAATGTCCAGTGCTACCACACAGCTGACTTTGGATTCATCCAGTGACTGGTGCCACTTAGTGGAGAGGTTTAACAACAGATCAGCAGCAGAGTAACCTTTCCTGAAGCCATATTGACGATCACAAAGTAGTGAGTGGTAGTCAAAAAAATCTGTCATTTGTCTTGAGATTATTGTCTCAAGGATCTTACCAGTGATTGACAGGAGTGACACTGGTCTGTAGTTGCTGATTTCTGCTCTGCTCTTCTTTTTGTGAACAGGGACTACATTTGCCTCTTTCCATGGAGAGGGCCATTTACACTGTACTAGGCAGTGCTGAAAGATGCGAGTTAGAGGTGCTGCTAGCTGGTCTGCACATCTTCTCAACAATCTTGGGCTCAACTTGTCTGGGCCCACAGCCTTTTCTTGGTCAAGTGATTTAAGAAGGAAATGCACCTCCTCCTGCCTTATTGTCACCACTGACAGTTTTGACACAGTTCTTGCAGCTAGCCAAGGAGGGTCCCTTGCTGGATCAGGAACTTGCATTTTGGTAGCAAAGTGTTCAGCAAAGAGGTCCGCCTTCTCTTGACTACTAGTAGAGGTGGTCCCATCCTGTCGATTTAGAGGTGGAATAAGTTCATCAGGCAGATAACCTTGTCTGTCCTTGACCAGGGACCACCAGGTTTTGGAGCCTACCCTACCTGATGCTAACTTTCTTTTAGTGTCCACCTCCCATTTAGCAATGGCCCACTTTTGAACATCACCCATATGCCTACAGGCTTGCATGTGCAAGTTCCTGTTATAGGTGGTAGGATGTCTCTTATACCTTCGCCATGCTTTGTACTTAGCAGTAGCAGCCTCTCTACAACGAAAGCCAAACCAAGGCTGATCTGTAGGCTTTGTCACATATTGCCGGTGAGGAATGTGTTCTTGTTGCAGATTAAGGATGTGTCCAGTGAAGGCTTTCACTTGGTTGTCAACATCCCCCTGGAGAAGAGCATTCCAGTCGGTGGTGGCGAGCTCAGAGCAAAGGGCTGGCCAATTACCTCTTTCCCATAGCCAGGTTGTGCGTGTGGACTCCTCACCTCGTTCTGTTGGGATCTTAAGTGTGGTAAAAACAGCCTTGTGGTCAGACGATCCAACGTAGCCGAGGGGTTGACAAGTGACTATGCCTTCTGCCAGATCACTCACTACTGGGTCAAGGGAGGAGCCAGAGATATGAGTAGGGAAATCAACAAAGTTTCTCATGTCAAACACTGCAAGAAGGTCATCAAAGTCCCTCTGTATAAGGTGCTGGTTGAGGTCACCAACAATTATAATATGTTGACAGTTGTGTTGTAGCAGAAGGGAGTCAATATTTTCCATTAGGAAGTTGATAGGGTCTGCATGTTGCCACTGAGGTCTGTACATTGCACATGCTAGTACAGAGGTACTAGTGTTTATACAGAGCTTGAAGAACATCATTTCAAGATGTGTAGGGGTGGCAACATCAATGTGCTGGGCATGAACACTTTTAGAGAAGCACACAGCAACACCACCTCCTTGCCCTTGCCTGTCTCTTCTCATCCATGAGGTGTAGCCAGCAATTCTTGCAAAATTTTCTGGAGTCCTGTCATCCAAAAATGTTTCAACAACAGCTATCATGTCGGGACGTCGAGTGTTCACAAAACTATGTGTGAGCTCTCCAACATTAGTAATGAAACCTCTAATGTTGGCCGACAGGATGCTGATAGACTGGCTCCTCATGATGAAGTGGTCAGCTTGAGGTGGTGGGTGTGTAGGGAATGTAAGGTGCCTGCCCTTGAGAGAGGTAGGGTACTGAGGCAGCTGCAGGGATGTAGGTCTGTGGTCTTGTATAAGGCCCAATCCCACCTGCTGGGCTGGGATAGGAGTAGCTAAGTGGGTGACGTGTGAGAGTGTTTACCAATTCAGAGATCCTGCTGGTTTGTTCTGAGAACAGGTCTCTAAACAGGTGGCCCTGTCTGTCAAGTTCCTTTTTCTTCCGACACTGGTCCTCCTTATGTCCTTTCTTGTAGCAGTAATTACACCTGGTATCTCGCAGGCAGTTGTTGGCAGAGTGCCCCTTCCGGTGACAGCGAGAGCACAGCCTAGGTGCCTGGGAGGGTGGACTAGGATTTGTTGCACCTCCTGTGTTTCGCAGATTTGTCCTCAGATTCTGCCGCTGGAACTGTGTTAGTGGAGGGTGAGACGGCTGTAGATGTCTTCCTCCTCCACGTCCTCCTCCACGTCCTCTACCCCGCCCTCTACCAGTTCTGACAGATGTGTCCCTGCTGTTCGTACTTCGGCGCAGTAGGTGATCAGGTGCAGTGATAGTTCCCTGATCACTAACTGCACCGTTCTCTGGTGGAGAAACTCCTGGCTCAGAACTTGCTGTCGAAGCACTACTACCAGATTCTAGAATAGTATCGGCAGGTGTGCTGACAGGTGTAGGATCAGAGATGGTATGTGCACTGTCAAGTAGACTGGCAGTGGCTGAAGCAGAGATGTCAGGTGTAGGAGAATTAACAGATCCAAGGCTTCCCACGTTGCTGGGAAGAGGATTTGTTCCCTCTGTGGTGGTCAGAGGAATTGTGTTAGAATTCCCAAAGGTAGTGTTTTGAACTCTGTCAGTCTGTGGGACCTTAGCGATGACAGAATTCCACCAGTTGTTTACCCCTGAGTTAAGCTCAGTGTGGGACTTCCAGTCTTTGTCAATAGTGTCACCATCAGCTGAGCAGCTTACGTCACTTGATGTAGGCTTGCACTGGCCTTCTACAATAGCTTGTAGGTTATCTAATGATTTGAGGAGCTCATGAAGTGCTTCCCTGTGATGGATTATCTTAGCTGCAACTTTACAACACAGCCCAAGAGGGCAGTCTTGATCTTTGGACAGGAGTCCCTGAGGTAGGACTTCTGAACCTTCCTCCTGTAGCTCCAGGCTTGTATCCACATATACCACAGGATTATGGATATCCTTAAATTTTCTGAAATTTTCAACCTGGCTGCAACAAAATTCTTCTTCTGGAATGCAATCTGTGTGGCAGTAGTTGGAACAAGTAGGCTCCTTACATCCAAGAAGATTTTGTCCCTTGTGGTATACCCACAAACACTGCAGTATCTACTGGGACAATAGCCAGATAGCGTAGATAATCTTGCTATTTTGCGGTGTGAAGTCATCCCAGAGGAGGCTTGTAGGTTTGAAGTTCACAGGAGAGAGAGAGGGTGGGTGGTGATGTCGTGGGTGGGGTGGAGTGTGGGTGGGTGGGGGTGTTTATAGCCGGTGGGTAGTGAGGGCGGGCGGCAGTGGGCCGACTAGCTGGAAGTGTTGCCTTCTCACTATCACTTAATAAACACTGTTTATGCTATCCACTTTTCCACTAAAGGAAGATGTTACACAAATCACTGTGTTGCATTGTACCAGCCACGTTGTTATAAAGCACCAGATGCTAGTACATAGCACAAAACACATATAATATTAGACGCTCACTCTGAAGGCAATAGTGAAGTCACTCCTAAGGCCTGCCGCTGTCCCCTCACACCATGCCTTCACCATACCACACTTAATATCACTGATATTGCTTATATTCACTTCAGTGGAGGAGTTGGCTTACTTGTACTAATGTGTTGTAAGTAGTACTACGTCTCTCTCTCTCTCTCTCTCTCTCTCTCTCTCTCTCTCTCTCTCTCTCTCTCTCTCTCTTTTTTTTTTTTTTTTTTTTTTTTTACACAGGGTTTGACAAGGTTAAGGATCCCTAGCTTTATTGACAAGCTATTTACAGGTTAAGGATTCCTAACTTTATTGGCAAGCTAAGAGCTGTTACCTACATCAGCTCATTTGAAAGCATTTTTATTGTTATGAGACATACAAGTAGGGAACAGGATGAAGTTGGAGCCATCTGTGGGCCAGCATTTTCATTTGATCAACTGACTTTATCTCGTTGACATCATTATGCTGTACGAATGTGTTCCATACTCGAGTCATCCTGGGTATATATGATCTCAGATGGAGTGATGTTCTGGAGAAGGGTACAGCCAGAGTGAAGTTGCTGCTTTCTGCCCGTCTTGTGGCATAAAAGCTTGTTTCACGCTGTCCTCGAAGTGGATCCAAGTGTGGTACTTTGACAATATTGGCCTTGTACATAACAGTAAGGCCACCCACATCCCTCCTATGTTGAAGGCTCTGCTGAAATGACAGATCTATCCAGGATGGGTCCAGGCGAGAGATGAGACGTCTTGCTCTGTTCTCTACTCTGTCAAGCAGTCGCAGATGAGAGGGGGGGCAGGCAAACCAAGAAAGTGGAGCATACTCAAGGTGTGAGCGTACTTGTGCCTCGTACAGAATCTTGCAACCCCTACTGTCAAGCAGATGCGAGATACGGCGAAGTGCTGTAAGCTTCCTGGCTGCCTTGTTTGCAAGATTTACAACATGGTTCTTCATGGTTAGTTTGGAGTCAAATTTCACCCCAAGGATATCAACTTCTTCTCCAGGTGCCAACACCCTCCCATTCATCCTTACTACTGCACCAGCATTACCATCATGGTGCCTAGAGACGATCATCATTTGCGTTTTCTCAGGTGCAAATGTTACTTGCCATCTATTTCCCCAAGCTGATATAGCTCTCAGCTGGTGATTGATGTAGCTTAGAGCAGCTGGCATTTCTTCTCTTGGATAAGTGAATGTCAGTGTACAGTCGTCTGCATATGCATGTGATTCTGGGATGAGATGAAGAAGGTCGTTGAAGTAGACATTCCATAACAATGGTCCCAGCACGCTTCCTTGTGGAACACTTGCCCCAATAGGATGTCTTGCTGATTCCGTTCCATTGAGAACTACACTTAGAGATCTACCATGAAGGTAATCACTGAGGAGACATAGCGTAGAGCCTGCAATTCCCAGTGCTTGAAGTTTTGCTAAGAGGCCCTGGTGCCTCTCTCTCTCTCTATATATATATATATATATATATATATATATATATATATATATATATATATATATATATATATATATATATATATATATATATATATATAAACACTGATCTCTGGCTGAAGGAGACTCGAACCTACGAACCTTGGAACAAGGTACGCAGTGCCTTACCATTCTCACCACACTGAACCAATACCTTGGAGTCCAGCTTGCGCTAGACTTTGATCCAAGGCAGCCAGCTTTCAGGGAGAAGGCTTACAGCTTTTCATCTCATCCCCTGCATGCATCAGCCTTACTAGAGATTTTAACAATGCAAGGAATTCGCAAGAGCAGGCGAAATATACACAAACACTGATCTCTGGCTGAAGGAGACTCGAACCTACGAACCTTGGAACAAGGTACGCAGTGCTTTACCAATCTACCCACACTGGACCAATACCTTGGAGTCCAGCTTGCGCTAGACTTTGATCCAAGGCAGCCAGCTTTCAGGGAGAAGGCTTACAGCTTTTCATCTCATCCCCTGCATGCATCAGCCTTACTAGAGATTTTAACAATGCAAGGAATTCGCAAGAGCAGGCGAAATATACACAAACACTGATCTCTGGCTGAAGGAGACTCGAACCTACGAACCTTGGAACAAGGTACGCAGTGCTTTACCAATCTACCCACACTGGACCAATACCTTGGAGTCCAGCTTGCGCTAGACTTTGATCCAAGGCAGCCAGCTTTCAGGGAGAAGGCTTACAGCTTTTCATCTCATCCCCTGCATGCATCAGCCTTACTAGAGATTTTAACAATGCAAGGAATTCGCAAGAGCAGGCGAAATATACACAAACACTGATCTCTGGCTGAAGGAGACTCGAACCTAGGAGCCTTGGACAAGGTATGCAGTTCAGCCTTACTAGAGATTTTAACAATGCTAGGAATTCGCGAGAGCAGGCGAAATATACACAAACACTTATCTCTGGCTGAAGGAGACTCGAACCTGCGAATCTCGGAACAAGGTATGCAGTGCTATACCAAACTTACCACACTGTACCAAATACCTTGGAGTCCAGCTTGCGCTAGACTTTGATCCAAGGCAGCCAGCTTTCAGGGAGAAGGCTTACAGCTTTTCATCTCATCCCCTGCATGCATCAGCTAGCGCAAGCTGGACTCCAAGGTATTGGTCTAGTGTGGGTAGATTTTTAAAGCACTGCGTACCTTGTTCCAAGGTTCATAGGTTCGAGTCTCCTTCAGCCAGAGATCAGTGTTTGGGTATATTTCGGCTGCTCTTGCGAATTATTTGCACACACACACACACACACACATACACACACACACACACACACACACACACACACACACACACATATATATATATATATATATATATATATATATATATATATATATATATATATATATATATATATATATATATATACATATATGTCGTGCCGAATATGTAAAACTGGTCAATTAGCAAGAACTCATTTAAAATTAATTCCTTTCTGAAATTTTCTCTTATACGTTTAAAGATATATTTTTTTCATTAATGTTAATGTAAAAATTCATAATTTTACACCAAAAGAATCTTAGAAAACTCATCTAACCATATTATAACAAGCGCAATTTATTTTAGCCTAACCCAGCTACATTATATATATATATATATATATATATATATATATATATATATATATATATATATATATATATATATATATATATATATATATATATATATATATATATGCAATAAGATCACAGTAAACAGGTGATTTCAGAATATGCAAAACAACCACTCTGAAAGAATAGAGAAATTCCAAGCGCTTTCGTGACTACTCACATTATCAAGGAACTATGAAAGTAAAGCATCCAAGGAAGCTATATAAGGGGTCTGGCCAGCACCTCACTATCAGATCCCACAACGGTTAAACACCTGACGCGCGCCGACCCAACTTGGATAGGTCCTTTGCACAACTCACCCACAAACTATTCTACCCAAGAAAATTTAAAAATTATTATTTGTCCAGTGTATTATTAAATTCTTCCCAAATTCTATTAATTATAAATGGATCTAATTTATATAAACCAAAGGAAATATTCATATTATTGTCAAAACTGCTTTTTATGAAACAAGATTCAATTATATTCCTGTCGACCATGGACTTGCTTGATACTACTTTCTCAACTTTTTGAAAATCAATTGGATGGTTAAAATCTCTTACATGAATAAATAGAGCATTGGAATCTTGTCCAGTTCTAATGCTATATTTATGTTGTTTTAATCTTAGTTCGAGATTTTTACCAGTTTGACCGTAATAAACTTTATCGCAAATTTTACAAGGAATCTTATAGACACATCCATCAGCATTTTGGGGGGAATTCTTTATCAAAAGTTTTTTTACTGTATCAAGATTTTTGAATACAACTTTAATATTAAAAGTCTTAAGAAGAGAAGGCATATCAACCAAGTTTTCATGGTAAGGGAGAACCAACATATTTTTAGTTGAATAAGGCTGGTTGTCCCTTTTTGGATTGTAAAAAGTATTTCTAGCAACTTTAAAAGATTTATCAATTACATTTCTTGGGTATTTTAAATCATTACCTATTTCATAAATTTTGGATATTTCCTCATCTATGAACTCAGGACTACAAATTCGTAAAGCTCTCAAAAACATTGATGAGAAAACAGACAGTTTGACTCTATCTTGATGCGAGGAATAATATTTGTAGGTTTTCTGTAAATTTTAAATTTGAATTCATTATTACCCTTAATAATTAAAACATCTAGAAAAGGCAATGAGTTATTTTCTTCAAACTCAACAGTAAAGTTTATAGAATGGGCTAAGCTATTTAATTTTCCAAGGAAATGGTGTATATCTACATTTTTGGGCATAAGACACAAAATCATCAACATATCTGAACCATTTAGCTCTATCATCAACATTCTGAACCTTCCCAAAAATGTAGATATACACCATTTTCTTGGAAATTAAATAGCTTAGCCCATTCTATAAACTTTACTGTTGAGTTTGAAGAAAATAACTTTCATTAAATAGCTTAGCCTTTTCTAGATGTTTTAATTATTAAGGGTAATAATGAATTCAAATTTAAAATTTACAGAAAACCTACAAATAACTGTTCCTATGTCCACTATTATTCCTCGCATCAAGATAGAGTCAAACTGTCTGTTTTCTCATCAATGTTTTTGAGAGCTTTACGAATTTGTAGTCCTGAGTTCATAGATGAGGAAATATCCAAAATTTATGAAATAGGTAATGATTTAAAATACCCAAGAAATGTAATTGATAAATCTTTTAAAGTTGCTAGAAATACTTTTTACAATCCAAAAAGGGACAACCAGCCTTATTCAACTAAAAATATGTTGGTTCTCCCTTACCATGAAAACTTGGTTGATATGCCTTCTCTTCTTAAGACTTTTAATATTAAAGTTGTATTCAAAAATCTTGATACAGTAAAAAAACTTTTGATAAAGAATTCCCCCCAAAATGCTGATGGATGTGTCTATAAGATTCCTTGTAAAATTTGCGATAAAGTTTATTACGGTCAAACTGGTAAAAATCTCGAACTAAGATTAAAACAACATAAATATAGCATTAGAACTGGACAAGATTCCAATGCTCTATTTATTCATGTAAGAGATTTTAACCATCCAATTGATTTTCAAAAAGTTGAGAAAGTAGTATCAAGCAAGTCCATGGTCGACAGGAATATAATTGAATCTTGTTTCATAAAAAGCAGTTTTGACAATAATATGAATATTTCCTTTGGTTTATATAAATTAGATCCATTTATAATTAATAGAATTTGGGAAGAATTTAATAATACACTGGACAAATAATAATTTTTAAATTTTCTTGGGTAGAATAGTTTGTGGGGTGAGTTGTGCAAAGGACCTATCCAAGTTGGCTCGCCACGCGTCAGGTGTTTAACCGTTGTGGGATCTGATAGTGAGGTGCTGGCCAGACCCCTTATATAGCTTCCTTGGATGCTTTACTTTCATAGTTCCTTGATAATGTGAGTAGTCACGAAAGCGCTTGGAATTTCTCTATTCTTTCAGAGTGGTTGTTTTGCATATTCTGAAATCACCTGTTTACTGTGATCTTATTGCATATATATATATATATATATATATATATATATATATATATATATATATATATATATATATATATATATATATATATATATATACTGTGATGCTGTGATGCTGTGCTGCCGTGATGCCGTGATGCTGTGATGCTGTGAGCAAGTTTGAACAGCAATGTCGAGTAGCATGGTGTTCTTTGTAACAAAATAATTCTTGAACTCTAAATCAGTATATTATATCTGATACGTGGATCAGGTCGGTGTTTGTTGAAAGTCACGCTGAGTTACAGACAAAGTTGTGGACACTTGCGCAGCTACGAAGGGGACAGAGCGGAGGTTGTTGTGGCGCTGACGCAGCTACGGAGGGGACAGAGCGGAGGTTGTTGTGGCACTGACGCAGCTACGGAGGGGACAGAGCGGAGGTTGTTGTGGCACTGACGCAGCTACGGAGGGGACAGAGCGGAGGTTCTTGTGGCACTGACGCAGCTACGGAGGGGACAGAGCGGAGGTTGTTGTGGCACTGACGCAGCTACGGAGGGGACAGAGCGGAGGTTGTTGTGGCACTGACGCAGCTACGGAGGGGACAGAGCGGAGGTTGTTGTGGCACTGACGCTGCTACGGAGGGGACAGAGCGGAGGTTGTTGTGGCACTGACGCAGCTACGGAGGGGACAGAGCGGAGGTTGTTGTGGCACTGACGCAGCTACGGAGGGGACAGAGCGGAGGTTGTTGTGGCACTGACGCAGCTACGGAGGGGACAGAGCGGAGGTTGTTGTGGCACTGACGCAGCTACGGAGGGGACAGAGCGGGTTGTTGTGGCACTGACGCAGCTACGGAGGGGACAGAGCGTTGTTGTGGCACTGACCCAGCTACGGAGGGGACAGAGCGGAGGTTGTTGTGGCACTGACGCAGCTACGGAGGGGACAGAGCGGAGGTTGTTGTGGCACTGACGCAGCTACGGAGGGGACAGAGCGGAGGTACTGGAGGGGACAGAGCGGAGGTTGTTGTGGCACTGACGCAGCTACGGAGGGGACAGAGCGGAGGTTGTTGTGGCACTGACGCAGCTACGGAGGGGACAGAGAGGAGGTTGTTGTGGCACTGACGCAGCTACGGAGGGGACAGAGCGGAGGTTGTTGTGGCACTGACGCAGCTACGGAGGGGACAGAGCGGAGGTTGTTGTGGCACTGACGCAGCTACGGAGGGGACAGAGCGGAGGTTGTTGTGGCACTGACGCAGCTACGGAGGGGACAGAGCGGAGGTTGTTGTGGCACTGACGCAGCTACGGAGGGGACAGAGCGGAGGTTGTTGTGGCACTGACGCAGCTACGGAGGGGACAGAGCGGAGGTTGTTGTGGCACTGACGCAGCTACGGAGGGGACAGAGCGGAGGTTGTTGTGGCACTGACGCAGCTACGGAGGGGACAGAGCGGAGGTTGTTGTGGCACTGACGCAGCTACGGAGGGGACAGAGCGGAGGTTGTTGTGGCACTGACGCAGCTACGGAGGGGACAGAGCGGAGGTTGTTGTGGCACTGACGCAGCTACGGAGGGGACAGAGCGGAGGTTGTTGTGGCACTGACGCAGCTACGGAGGGGACAGAGCGGAGGTTGTTGTGGCACTGACGCAGCTACGGAGGGGACAGATCGGAGGTTGTTGTGGCACTGACGCAGCTACGGAGGGGACAGAGCGGAGGTTGTTGTGGCACTGACGCAGCTACGGAGGGGACAGAGCGGAGGTTGTTGTGGCACTGACGCAGCTACGGAGGGGACAGAGCGGAGGTTGTTGTGGCACTGACGCAGCTACGGAGGGGACAGAGCGGAGGTTGTTGTGGCACTGACGCAGCTACGGAGGGGACAGAGCGGAGGTTGTTGTGGCACTGACGCAGCTACGGAGGGGACAGAGCGGAGGTTGTTGTGGCACTGACGCAGCTACGGAGGGGACAGAGCGGAGGTTGTTGTGGCACTGACGCAGCTACGGAGGGGACAGAGCGGAGGTTGTTGTGGCACTGACGCAGCTACGGAGGGGACAGAGCGGAGGTTGTTGTGGCACTGACGCAGCTACGGAGGGGACAGAGCGGAGGTTGTTGTGGCACTGACGCAGCTACGGAGGGGACAGAGCGGAGGTTGTTGTGGCACTGACGCAGCTACGGAGGGGACAGAGCGGAGGTTGTTGTGGCACTGACGCAGCTACGGAGGGGACAGAGCGGAGGTTGTTGTGGCACTGACGCAGCTACGGAGGGGACAGAGCGGAGGTTGTTGTGGCACTGACGCAGCTACGGAGGGGACAGAGCGGAGGTTGTTGTGGCACTGACGCAGCTACGGAGGGGACAGAGCGGAGGTTGTTGTGGCACTGACGCAGCTACGGAGGGGACAGAGCGGAGGTTGTTGTGGCACTGACGCAGCTACGGAGGGGACAGAGCGGAGGTTGTTGTGGCACTGACGCAGCTACGGAGGGGACAGAGCGGAGGTTGTTGTGGCACTGACGCAGCTACGGAGGGGACAGAGCGGAGGTTGTTGTGGCACTGACGCAGCTACGGAGGGGACAGAGCGGAGGTTGTTGTGGCACTGACGCAGCTACGGAGGGGACAGAGCGGAGGTTGTTGTGGCACTGACGCAGCTACGGAGGGGACAGAGCGGAGGTTGTTGTGGCACTGACGCAGCTACGGAGGGGACAGAGCGGAGGTTGTTGTGGCACTGACGCAGCTACGGAGGGGACAGAGCGGAGGTTGTTGTGGCACTGACGCAGCTACGGAGGGGACAGAGCGGAGGTTGTTGTGGCACTGACGCAGCTACGGAGGGGACAGAGCGGAGGTTGTTGTGGCACTGACGCAGCTACGGAGGGGACAGAGCGGAGGTTGTTGTGGCACTGACGCAGCTACGGAGGGGACAGAGCGGAGGTTGTTGTGGCACTGACGCAGCTACGGAGGGGACAGAGCGGAGGTTGTTGTGGCACTGACGCAGCTACGGAGGGGACAGAGCGGAGGTTGTTGTGGCACTGACGCAGCTACGGAGGGGACAGAGCGGAGGTTGTTGTGGCACTGACGCAGCTACGGAGGGGACAGAGCGGAGGTTGTTGTGGCACTGACGCAGCTACGGAGGGGACAGAGCGGAGGTTGTTGTGGCACTGACGCAGCTACGGAGGGGACAGAGCGGAGGTTGTTGTGGCACTGACGCAGCTACGGAGGGGACAGAGCGGAGGTTGTTGTGGCACTGACGCAGCTACGGAGAGGACAGAGCGGAGGTTGTTGTGGCACTGACGCAGCTACGGAGGGGACAGAGCGGAGGTTGTTGTGGCACTGACCCAGCTACGGAGGGGACAGAGCGGAGGTTGTTGTGGCACTGACGCAGCTACGGAGGGGACAGAGCGGAGGTTGTTGTGGCACTCAGGCAGCTACGGAGGGGACAGAGCGGAGGTTGTTGTGGCACTGACGCAGCTACGGAGGGGACAGAGCGGAGGTTGTTGTGGCACTGACGCAGCTACGGAGGGGACAGAGCGGAGGTTGTTGTGGCACTGACGCAGCTACGGAGGGGACAGAGCGGAGGTTGTTGTGGCACTGACGCAGCTACGGAGGGGACAGAGCGGAGGTTGTCGTGGCACTGACGCAGCTACGGAGGTGAAAGAGCGGAGGTTGTTGTGGCACTGACGCAGCTACGGAGGGGACAGAGCGGAGGTTGTTGTGGCACTGACGCAGCTACGGAGGGGACAGAGCGGAGGTTGTTGTGGCACTGACGCAGCTACGGAGGGGACAGAGCGGAGGTTGTTGTGGCACTGACGCAGCTACGGAGGGGACAGAGCGGAGGTTGTTGTGGCACTGACGCAGCTACGGAGGGGACAGAGCGGAGGTTGTTGTGGCACTGACGCAGCTACGGAGGGGACAGAGCGGAGGTTGTTGTGGCACTGACGCAGCTACGGAGGGGACAGAGCGGAGGTTGTTGTGGCACTGACGCAGCTACGGAGGGGACAGAGCGGAGGTTGTTCGGGCACTGACGCAGCTACGGAGGGGACAGAGCGGAGGTTGTTGTGGCACTGACGCAGCTACGGAGGGGACAGAGCGGAGGTTGTTGTGGCACTGACGCAGCTACGGAGGGGACAGAGCGGAGGTTGTTGTGGCACTGACGCAGCTACGGAGGGGACAGAGCGGAGGTTGTTGTGGCACTGACGCAGCTACGGAGGGGACAGAGCGGAGGTTGTTGTGGCTGACGCAGCTACAGAGCGGAGGTTGTTGTGGCGGAGACGGGGAGGGGACAGAGCGGAGGTTGTTGTGGCACTGACGCAGCTACGGAGGGGACAGAGCGGAGGTTGTTGTGGCACTGACGCAGCTACGGAGGGGACAGAGCGGAGGTTGTTGTGGCACTGACGCAGCTACGGAGGGGACAGAGCGGAGGTTGTTGTGGCACTGACGCAGCTACGGAGGGGACAGAGCGGAGGTTGTTGTGGCACTGACGCA
This sequence comes from Cherax quadricarinatus, assembly GCF_038502225.1. NCBI lineage: Eukaryota > Metazoa > Arthropoda > Malacostraca > Decapoda > Parastacidae > Cherax > Cherax quadricarinatus. Next base: position 6,744 of record NW_027200273.1, on the reverse strand, counting down.
GCTACGGAGGGGACAGAGCGGAGGTTGTTGTGGCACTGACGCAGCTACGGAGGGGACACAGCGGAGGTTGTTGTGGCACTGACGCAGCTACGGAGGGGACAGAGCGGAGGTTGTTGTGGCACTGACGCAGCTACGGAGGGGACAGAGCGGAGGTTGTTGTGGCACTGACGCAGCTACGGAGGGGACAGAGCGGAGGTTGTTGTGGCACTGACGCAGCTACGGAGGGGACAGAGCGGAGGTTGTTGTGGCACTGACGCAGCTACGGAGGGGACAGAGCGGAGGTTGTTGTGGCACTGACGCAACTACGGAGAGGACAGCGGAGGGAGGGGACAGAGCGGAGGTTGTTGTGGCACTGACGCCCCTACGGAGTGGACAGAGCGGAGGTTGTTGTGGCACTGACGCAGCTACGGAGGGGACAGAGCGGAGGTTGTTGTGGCACTGACGCAGCTACGGAGGGGACAGAGCGGAGGTTGTTGTGGCACTGACGCAGCTACGGAGGGGACAGAGCGGAGGTTGTTGTGGCACTGACGCAGCTACGGAGGGGACAGAGCGGAGGTTGTTGTGGCACTGACGCAGCTACGGAGGGGACAGAGCGGAGGTTGTTGTGGCACTGACGCAGCTACGGAGGGGACAGAGCGGAGGTGGTTGTGGCACTGACGCAGCTACGGAGGGGACAGAGCGGAGGTTGTTGTGGCACTGACGCAGTTACGGAGGGGACAGAGCGGAGGTTGTTCGGGCACTGACGCAGCTACGGAGGGGACAGAGCGGAGGTTGTTGTGGCACTGACGCAGCTACGGAGGGGACAGAGCGGAGGTTGTTGTGGCACTGACGCAGCTACGGAGGGGACAGAGCGGAGGTTGTTGTGGCACTGACGCAGCTACGGAGGGGACAGAGCGGAGGTTGTTGTGGCACTGACGCAGCTATGGAGGGGGCAGAGCGGAGGTTGTTGTGGCACTGACGCAGCTACGGAGGGGACAGAGCGGAGGTTGTTGTGGCGCTGACGCAGCTACGGAGGGGACAGAGCGGAGGTTGTTGTGGCACTGACGCAGCTACGGAGGGGACAGAGCGGAGGTTGTTGTGGCACTGACGCAGCTACGGAGGGGACAGAGCGGAGGTTGTTGTGGCACTGACGCAGCTACGGAGGGGACAGAGCGGAGGTTGTTGTGGCACTGACGCAGCTACGGAGGGGACAGAGCGGAGGTTGTTGTGGCACTGACGCAACTACGGAGAGGACAGAGCGGAGGTTGTTGTGGCACTGAAGCAGCTACGGAGGGGACAGAGCAGAGCGCTAGGTTGTTGTGGCACTGACGCAGCTACGGCACTGACGCAGCTACGGAGGGGGCACAGAGCGCAGAGGTTGTTGTGGCACTGACGCAGCTACGGAGGGGGCAGAGCGGAGGTTGTTGTGGCACTGACGCAGCTACGGAGGGGACAGAGCGGAGGTTGTTGTGGCACTGACGCAGCTACGGAGGGGGCAGAGCGGAGGTTGTTGTGGCACTGACGCAGCTACGGAGGGGACAGAGCGGAGAGCGACGAGGTTGTTGTGGCACTGACGCAGCTACGGAGGGGACAGAGCAGAGGTTGTTGTGGCACTGACGCAACTACGGAGAGGACAGAGCGGAGGTTGTTGTGGCACTGACGCAGCTATGGAGGGGACAGAGTGGAGGTTGTTGTTGCACTGATGCAGCTACGGAGGGGACAGAGCGGAGGTTGTTGTGGCACTGACGCAGCTACGGAGGGGACAGAGCGGAGGTTGTTGTGGCACTGACGCAGCTATGGAGGGGACAGAGCGGAGGTTGTTGTGGCACTGACGCAGCTGCGGAGGGGGCAGGGCGGAGGTTGTTGTGGCACTGACGCAGCTACGGAGGGGACAGAGCGGAGGTTGTTGTGGCACTGACGCGGCTACGGAGGGGGCAGAGCGGAGGTTGTTCGAGCACTGACGCAGCTATGGAGGGGGCAGAGCGGAGGTTGTTGTGGCACTGACGCAGCTACGGAGGGGACAGAGCGGAGATTGTTGTGGCACTGACGCAGCTATGGAGGGGACAGAGCGGAGGTTGTTGTGGCACTGACGCAGCTACGGAGGGGACAGAGCGGAGGTTGTTGTGGCACTGATGCAGCTACGGAGGGGGCAGAGCAGAGGTTGTTGTGGCACTGACGCAGCTACGGAGGGGGCAGAGCGGAGGTTGTTCGGGCACTGACGCAGCTACGGAGGGGGCAGAGCGGAGGTTGTCCGGGCACTGACGCAGGTACGGAGGGGGCAGAGTGGAGGTTGTTCGGGCACTGACGCAGCTACGGAGGGGGCAGAGCGGAGGTTGTCCGGGCACTGATGCAGCTACGGAGGGGGCAGAGCGGAGGTTGTCCGGGCACTGATGCAGCTACGGAGGGGGCAGAGCGGAGGTTGTCCGGGCACTGACGCAGCTACGGAGGGGACAGAGCGGAGGTTGTCCGGGCACTGATGCAGCTATGGAGGGGGCAGAGCGGAGGTTGTTCGGGCACTGACGCAGCTATGGAGGGGGCAGAGCGGAGGTTGTTGTGGAACTGACGCAGCTACGGAGGGGGCAGAGCGGAGGTTGTTGTGGCACTGACGCAGCTATGGAGGGGGCAGAGCGGAGGTTGTTGTGGCACTGATGCAGCTACGGCACTGACTGCAGCTATGGAGGGGGCAGAGCGGAGGTTGTTGTGGCACTCAGGCAGCTACGGAGGGGACAGAGCAGAGGTTGTTGTCGCACTGACGCAGCTACGGAGGGGGCGGAGCTCCCGGCTTATGACTAATGCTGCTAAAGAGACCCTCTGAAACAATCACTTTTAATTTTATTATTTAAAAGTTTATGAATTTGAATTTTTTTCAACCATTAAAATACAATATTTTTTCTTGCAGGATACTAGAGAACTTGTAATTAGAAAGTAATTGAGAAAATAAAACTGTATAAAATATCATAATTGTTTACTGTTGTTTAAAAGATTTTTGAGGAGAGACTTTCCTATTTTTTTTTTTAACATTTCTCACGAATATTTTCGACCGCTTTCTCACATATTTTTGTTTATTACTCCAGAACGCCTTACTCAATTGGCTTCAAATTTTCAATGCTTGTGTAATGTACAATAGGCAAGATTCATGGGACTATTTGCATTCGACGATGACCTATCCTGCACTTGCCTAACCTTTAGGCGTGATCTACTTCCACAGTTGAATTTATCAAGTGTGATACCACCTACCACTGCTGCACCTCACCTGTCTACAGTATATAAGCCACTTCTGCTGCACCTCACCTGTCTACAGTATATAAGCCACTTCTGCTGCACCTCACCTGTCTACAGTATATAAGCCACTTCTGCTGCACCTCACCTGTCTACAGTATATAAGCCACTTCTGCTGCACCTCACCTGTCTACAGTATATAAGCCACTTCTGCTGCACCTCACCTGCCTACAGTATATAAGCCACTTCTGCTGCACCTCACCTGCCTACAGTATATAAGCCACTTCTGCTGCACCTCACCTGCCCACAGTATATAAGCCACTTCTGCTGCACCTCACCTGCCTACAGTATATAAGCCACTTCTGCTGCACCTCACCTGCCTACAGTGTATAAGCCACTTCTGCTGCACCTCACATACCTACAGTGCATAAACCACTTCTGCTGCACCTCACCTGCCTGCAGTATATAAGCCACTTCTGCTGCACCTCACCTGCCTACAGTATATAAGCCACTTCTGCTGCAACTCACCTGCCTACAGTATATAAACCACTTCTGCTGCACCTCACCTGCCTACAGTATATAAGCCACTTCTGCTGCACCTCACCTGTCTACAGTATATAAGCCACTTCTGCTGCACCTCACCTGCCTACAGTATATAAGCCACTTCTGCTGCACCTCACCTGTCTACAGTATATAAGCCACTTCTGCTGCACCTCACCTGCCTACAGTATATAAACCACTTCTGCTGCACCTCACCTGCCTACAGTATATTCTGCTGCACCTCACCTGCCACTTCTGCTGCACCTCACCTGTCTACAGTATATAAGCCACTTCTGATGCACCTCACCTGTCTACAGTATATAAGCCACTTCTGCTGCACCTCACCTGTCTACAGTATATAAGCCACTTCTGATGCACCTCACCTGCCTACAGTATATAAGCCACTTCTGCTGCACCTCACCTGCCTACAGTATATAAGCCGCTTCTGCTGCACCTCACCTGCCTACAGTATATAAGCCGCTTCTGCTGCACATCACCTGCCTACAGTGTATAAGCCGCTTCTGCTGCACCTCACCTACCTACAATATATAAGCCACTTCTGCTGCACCTCATCTGTCTACAGAATATAAGCCACTTCTGCTGCACTTCACCTGCCTACTGTATATTAGCACTTCTGCTGCACCTCACCTGTCTACAGTATATAAGCCACTTCTGCTGCACCTCACCTGTCTACAGTATATAAGCCACTTCTGCTGCACCTCACCTACCTACAATATATAAGCCACTTCTGCTGCACCTCATCTGTCTACAGTATATAAGCCACTTCTGCTGCACCTCACCTGCCTACAGTATATAAGCCACTTCTGATGCACCTCACCTGCCTACAGTATATAAGCCGCTTCTGCTGCACCTCACCTGCCTACAGTTTATAAGCCGCTTCTGCTGCACCTCACCTGCCTACAGTATATAAGCCGCTTCTGCTGCACCTCACCTGCCTACAATATATAAGCCGCTTCTGCTGCACCTCACATACCTACAGTTTATAATTCTGCTGCACCTCATCTGTCTACAGAATATAAGCCACTTCTGCTGCACTTCACCTGCCTACTGTATATTAGCCACTTCTGATGCACCTCACCTGCCTACAGTATATAAGCCACTTCTGCTGCACCTCACCTGCCTACAGTATATAAGCCACTTCTGCTGCACCTCACCTGCCTACAGTATATAAGCCGCTTCTGCTGCACCTCACCTGCCTACAGTATATAAGCCACTTCTGCTGCCCCTCACCTGCCTACAGTATATGAGCCACTTCTGCTGCACACCACTAGCCTACAGTATATAAGGCACTTTTGCTGCACCTCACCTGCCTACAGTATATAAGCCACTTCTGCTGCACCTCACCTGCCTACAGTACATAAGCCACTTCTGCTGCACCTCACCTGCCTACAGTATATGAGCCACTTCTGCTGCACCTCACCTGCCTACAGTATATAAGCCACTTCTGCTGCACCTCACCTGCCTACAGTATATAAGCCACTTCTGCTGCACCTCACCTGCCTACAGTATATAAGCCGCTTCTGCTGCACCTCACCTGCCTACAGTATATAAGCCGCTTCTGCTGCACCTCACCTGCCTACAGTATATAAGCCACTTCTGCTGCACCTCACATGCCTACAGTATATTAGCCACTTCTGCTGCACCTCACCTGCCTACAGTATATAAGCCACTTCTGCTGCAACTCACCTGCCTACAGTATATAAGCCACTTCTGCTGCACCTCATCTGTCTACAGTATATAAGCCGCTTCTGCTGCACCTCACCTGCCTACAGTATATAAGCCACTTCTGCTGCAACTCACCTGCCTACAGTATATAAGCCACTTCTGCTGCACCTCACCTGCCTACAGTATATAAGCCACTTCTGCTGTACCTCACCTGCCTACAGTATATAAGCCACTTCTGCTGTACCTCACCTGCCTACAGTATATAAGCCACTTCTGCTGCACCTCATCTGTCTACAGAATATAAGCCACTTCTGCTGCACTTCACCTGCCTACAATATATAAGCCACTTCTGCTGCACCTCACCTGCCTACAATATATAAGCCACTTCTGCTGCACCTCATCTGTCTACAGAATATAAGCCACTTCTGCTGCACTTCACCTGCCTACTGTATATTAGCCACTTCTGATGCACCTCACCTGCCTACAGTATATAAGCCACTTCTGCTGCACCTCACCTGCCTACAGTATATAAGCCACTTCTGCTGCACCTCACCTGCCTACAGTATATAAGCCGCTTCTGCTGCACCTCACCTGCCTACAGTATATAAGCCACTTCTGCTGCACCTCACCTGCCTAGAGTATATAAGCCACTTCTGCTGCACCTCACCTGCCTACAGAATATAAGCCACTTCTGCTGCACCTCACCTGCCTACAGTATATAAGCCGCTTCTGCTGCACCTCACCTGCCTACAGTATATAAGCCACTTCTGCTGCACCTCACCTGCCTACAGTATATAAGCCACTTCTGCTGCACCTCACCTGCCTACAGTATATAAGCCGCTTCTGCTGCACCTCACCTGCCTACAGTATATAAGCCACTTCTGCTGCACCTCACCTGCCTACAGTATATAAGCCGCTTCTGCTGCACCTCACCTGCCTACAGTATATAAGCCACTTCTGCTGCACCTCACCTGCCTACAGTATATAAGCCACTTCTGCTGCACCTCACCTGCCTAGAGTATATAAGCCACTTCTGCTGCACCTCACCTGCCTACAGAATATAAGCCGCTTCTGCTGCACCTCACCTGCCTACAGTATATAAGCCACTTCTGCTGCACCTCACCTGCCTAGAGTATATAAGCCACTTCTGCTGCACCTCACCTGCCTACAGAATATAAGCCGCTTCTGCTGCACCTCACCTACCTACAGAATATAAGCCGCTTCTGCTGCACCTCACCTACCTACAGAATATAAGCCACTTCTGCTGCACCTCACCTGCCTACAGTATATAAGCCGCTTCTGCTGCACCTCATATACCTA
>NW_027200272.1:0-22463 GCF_038502225.1 Cherax quadricarinatus | reverse complement strand
ATGCCAACCAGGAGAAAGCAAGCAGCCAGGGAAATGGCACGGCTGGCAATACTAGGAGAGGCAAGTGTCGGTCATGCTTACAGCTTCGTTGTCTCAACTCTAATGGTTTCCTCCGCAAACACGGTAGTTGCCCTGGTTCAGGATGTCCTCCTGTGGAAAGTGATGATCCAGAGCCACCTCAGGCACCTGAACCCACTCCAACAGATCTCATCTCATCAGACAATATCTTGGAAGCAATTAAAGCAACAGGTACCAGGACACTCACACATATTCCCAAAGCAGCCCGTCCACACGCAGCTGGGAAACTTACAGACCTCCTGAAAAAAGTAAACGATGGTTCCACTATCTTAAATGCTCCACCAACCATCAAGGCATGGCACAACTTGCTACTTTTTGGCAATGTCTGCTTAGCTGTGCCGGAAAGAAGGGGAAAGAGGCTAGCCTCAATGATAATTAAATCCTTAAGAGATTTTCCTAGAGCTGATAACCTCATTCGCCTTCCCCGTCAACACAAAAAAGGGAGAGGCAGAACCCCCACTCACTCTACTGACAGTGAAAAAGTCAGAGTCCAGGTGAGCAAGAAAATTGAAGAGGGCAACACAGTGGGGGCAATCAGAATTATTACCAGTGAAGATACAGTTGCTCCCAGGGATGCTGACACGGCTGAAGCACTTAGAGGAAAGCACCCTGCCAGGGAAACCAGGGGCACCAACAGTTCCAACACCTCTGTCCCCACTGTGGAACCATTGATTGTGGAAGACTCAGACATTTACAAAGCAATAATGTCGTTCCCATCTGGCTCTGCTGGGGGTTACACTGGAATAAGGCCACAGCATTTAAAGGAAATGGTTAATCCAGTTATTGGGGAAATTGCAGAGACACTGCTTTCAGAGATCACAAGGTTCGTCAACAATTCCTTGGCTGGTCTGATTCCTGATGAAATTAGATCTTTCTTTTTTGGTGCAACACTTTGTGCACTTAAAAAGAAGGATGGAGGAATTCGGCCAATTGCAGTAGGCAACACGTTACGCCGCCTCGTATCCAAAGCTGCTGTCTGAAGTATTCGTGCACAGGCAGCCATGATGCTTCAACCAAACCAGCTTGGCTTTGGGGTCTCTCAAGGAAGTGAAGCAGCGGTTCATGCAACAAGGGCGTATATCAACAACCTGCCTGAGGACAATGCAGTGGTAAAATTAGATTTCAAGAATGCATTCAATCTCCTGAAAAGAGACGTGGTATTAGCAGCAGTACAAGAACATTTCCCTGGTCTCTTCCCTTTTGTTTCAGCTGGGTATAGCAAGGAATCAATGCTTCTCTTTGGAGAGCATGAAATCACATCATCGGAGGGTGTCCAACAAGGAGATCCTCTTGCACCATTTCTCTTCTGTATAGCAGTTAGGGAAATCACAGTCAGACTGACCAGTGAGCTAAACATCTGGTTCCTAGATGATGGCACACTAGCAGGTACAAAGGAGTCCCTCCTACATGATCTTACACAGGTAATGACACGGGGACAGGAAATGGGTCTCATCCTGAATCCATCCAAATGTGAAATCATCTCAGTCAGTCAACAAGTGATAAATGCAGTGAGATCAAAACTACCAGGAGCAGCAGTCATTGCCCCCACAAATAGTGTCTTGCTAGGAGCACCTCTGGGAAGCAATGCCATTGACACAATTCTCAGGAAGAAATTGGAAGAGTTAAGGAGAATGGAACAACGAATAGGCAATCTGGACACCCACGATGCCTTGTACCTTCTCACAAAGTGCTTGAGTCTGCCCAGGTTGACATATTTCCTAAGATGTGCACCTTCATATGATAACCCTATACTGCACGAATATGACAGTATCCTGAGGCAGATTTTTACGAAAGTACTTAACCTTACTCTAGAAGACGGGCAGTGGAACCAAGCTACACTTCCAGTCAGACTAGGAGGCATTGGTGTCCGCAAGTCATCACAGATTGCGCTACCTGCTTTTCTGTCCTCATGTATTGCATCCAGAGGGCTTGTAGCAGCGATTCTCCCTGAACATCTTAGGGACAAGATTGGAGTCCAGGACCAAAAGTTCATTGACGGAGCCATGATCTGGGATAATCTAACGGGCTCTGAAACCAGACCTGCTCCCCCCAACAACTACAAACAATCGCACTGGGATGGTCCAATAGTGGAAAATATAGCCTCAACAATGCTTCAGAGTGTGTCAGGGAAGGATAGAGCCCGCCTCCTGGCAGTGAGAGCCCCTCATGCAGGGGACTTTCTGTTGGCTGTTCCCAACTCCAGCCTTGGCACACGCCTCGACCCACAGACCATCCGCATCGGTGTTGCCCTTCGACTTGCCGCCCCTATTCTCGCCGAACACAGGTGTATTTGTGGCAGTGAAGCAGCAGACCGATTCGGGTACCATGGTCTTGTGTGCCGTAAATCCGAGGGAAAGATTGCAAGACATGAGGAGGTTAATAACATTATCAAGAGGAGCCTCACAACAGCCGGATGCCCAGCAGTAAGGGAGCCACCCCAACTATGCAGATCTGATGGCAGCCAGAAGCGTCCAGATGGTATCACCCTTCAAGCCTGGACAGACGGGAAGCAGGTGGTGTGGGACTATACATGTGCATCTACCTTGGCTGATACCTATCTCCAATACACCAGGGAGGAAGGAGGGGCAGCTGCCAGCTTCAGGGAGTCCCAAAAGTCTAGAAAATATGGAGAACTTGCCCATCATTATATGTTTGTTCCCATAGGCTCAGAGACCCTTGGCTCATGGGGAAAGAATGCATCTAAATTCCTTAAGGAGCTGGGAAAAAGACTCATCAGGGTAACTAGGGATCCCAGGGCAGCTAGTTTTCTGTTCCAGCGGCTCAGTGCGGCTGTTCAAAGGGGTAATGCCTGCTGTATTTTGGGCACACGCCCCAGCTCTGAGGAGCTGGATGAGATTTTCGCCTTATAATCGGTGATACACACGTAACAACATGTACCGTATATGCCACCTTTATATCAACAATGTATCTCTTAAATCTTCTGTACCATATTATGTAATAAAATATTCCTATTGGTAAAAAAAATATAATGAAAAGATGGGGTGGTAGGGGAAGTGGAATATTCAAATATATTCAGGAAGAAATATATATATATATATATAGCCTATATATATATATATATATATATAATATATATATATATATATATATATATATATATATATATATATATATGTGTGTGTGTGTGTGTGTGTGTGTAAGCAATATTTTTATATATATATATATATATATATATATATATATATATATATATATATATATATATATATATATATATATATATATATATTTTTTTTTACACAGGGTTTGACAAGGTTAAGGATCCCTAGCTTTATTGACAAGCTATTTACAGGTTAAGGATTCCTAACTTTATTGGCAAGCTAAGAGCTGTTACCTACATCAGCTCATTTGAAAGCATTTTTATTGTTATGAGACATACAAGTAGGGAACAGGATGAAGTTGGAGCCATCTGTGGGCCAGCATTTTCATTTGATCAACTGACTTTATCTCGTTGACATCATTATGCTGTACGAATGTGTTCCATACTCGAGTCATCCTGGGTATATATGATCTCAGATGGAGTGATGTTCTGGAGAAGGGTACAGCCAGAGTGAAGTTGCTGCTTTCTGCCCGTCTTGTGGCATAAAAGCTTGTTTCACGCTGTCCTCGAAGTGGATCCAAGTGTGGTACTTTGACAATATTGGCCTTGTACATAACAGTAAGGCCACCCACATCCCTCCTGTGTTGAAGGCTCTGCTGAAATGACAGATCTATCCAGGATGGGTCCAGGCGAGAGATGAGACGTCTTGCTCTGTTCTCTACTCTGTCAAGCAGTCGCAGATGAGAGGGGGGGGGGCAGGCAAACCAAGAAAGTGGAGCATACTCAAGGTGTGAGCGTACTTGTGCCTCGTACAGAATCTTGCAACCCCTACTGTCAAGCAGATGCGAGATACGGCGAAGTGCTGTAAGCTTCCTGGCTGCCTTGTTTGCAAGATTTACAACATGGTTCTTCATGGTTAGTTTGGAGTCAAATTTCACCCCAAGGATATCAACTTCTTCTCCAGGTGCCAACACCCTCCCATTCATCCTTACTACTGCACCAGCATTACCATCATGGTGCCTAGAGACGATCATCATTTGCGTTTTCTCAGGTGCAAATGTTACTTGCCATCTATTTCCCCAAGCTGATATAGCTCTTAGCTGGTGATTGATGTAGCTTAGAGCAGCTGGCATTTCTTCTCTTGGATAAGTGAATGTCAGTGTACAGTCGTCTGCATATGCATGTGATTCTGGGATGAGATGAAGAAGGTCGTTGAAGTAGACATTCCATAACAATGGTCCCAGCACGCTTCCTTGTGGAACACTTGCCCCAATAGGATGTCTTGCTGATTCCGTTCCATTGAGAACTACACTTAGAGATCTACCATGAAGGTAATCACTGAGGAGACATAGCGTAGAGCCTGCAATTCCCAGTGCTTGAAGTTTTGCTAAGAGGCCCTGGTGCCACACCCGGTCGAAAGCGCCAGCAATGTCCAGTGCTACCACACAGCTGACTTTGGATTCATCCAGTGACTGGTGCCACTTAGTGGAGAGGTTTAACAACAGATCAGCAGCAGAGTAACCTTTCCTGAAGCCATATTGACGATCACAAAGTAGTGAGTGGTAGTCAAAAAACTCTGTCATTTGTCTTGAGATTATTGTCTCAAGGATCTTACCAGTGATTGACAGGAGTGACACTGGTCTGTAGTTGCTGATTTCTGCTCTGCTCTTCTTTTTGTGAACAGGGACTACATTTGCCTCTTTCCATAGAGAGGGCCATTTACACTGTACTAGGCAGTGCTGAAAGGAAGGAAATGCACCTCCTCCTGCCTTATTGTCACCACTGACAGTTTTGACACAGTTCTTGCAGCTAGCCAAGCAGGGTCCCTTGCTGGATCAGGAACTTGCATTTTGGTAGCAAAGTGTTCAGCAAAGAGGTCCGCCCTCTCTTGACTACTAGTAGAGGTGGTCCCATTCTGTCGATTTAGAGGTGGAATGAGTTCATCAGGCAGATAACCTTGTCTGTCCTTGACCAGGGACCACCAGGTTTTGGAGCCTACCCTACCTGATGCTAGCTTTCTTTTAGTGTCCACCTCCCATTTAGCAATGGCCCACTTTTGAATGTCACCCATATGCCTACAGGCTTGCCTGTGCAAGTTCCTGTTATAGGTGGTAGGATGTCTCTTATACCTCTGCCATGCTTTGTACTTAGCAGTAGCAGCCTCTCTACAACGAAAGCCAAACCAAGGCTGATCTGTAGGCTTCATCACATATTGCCGGTGAGGAATGTGTTCTTGTTGTAGATTCAGGATGTGTCCAGTGAAGGCTTTCACTTGGTTGTCAACATCCCCTTGGAGAAGAGCATTCCAATCGGTGGTGGCGAGCTCAGAGCAAAGGGCTGGCCAATTACCTCTTTTTCCATAGCCAGGTTGTGCGTGTGGACTCCTCACCTCGTTCTGTTGGGATCTTAAGTGTCGTAAAAACAGCCTTGTGGTCAGACGATCCAACATAGCCGAGGGGTTGACAAGTGACTATGCCTTCTGCCAGATCACTCACTACTGGGTCAAGGGAGGAGCCAGAGATGCGAGTAGGGAAATCAACAAAGTTTCTCATGTCAAACACTGCAAGAAGGTCATCAAAGTCCCTCTGTATAAGGTGCTGGTTGAGGTCACCAACAATTATGACATGTTGACAGTTGTGTTGTAGCAGAAGGGAGTCCATATTTTCCATTAGGAAGTTGATGGGGTCTGCATGTTGCCACTGAGGTCTGTACATTGCACATGCTAGTACAGAGGTACTTCCTGTCATCCAAAAATGTTTCAACAACAGCTATCATGTCGGGACGTCGAGTGTTCACAAAACTATGTGTGAGCTCTCCAACATTAGTAATGAAACCTCTAATGTTGGCTGACAGGATGCTGATAGACTTTGTGGAGAAATTTTCTCCAGGAGGGGGGTATCAGCCCCCTTCAGCCCTTTCAGCCCCTTTTTCAGCCCTGAGGGGCCCAGCCCTCTCAGAAGGGGCGAGCGTCTTGTTTACTGCTAGAGTGAGTAATTGATCACAGATGCTATGCCGACGTGGTCAAGTGACCTCTGCTCCTTGCAGTCCAGTGTTGCAAAGTGTATTTTTATAAGAGACAGTACATCTCTTACTTAGCAGGACAATTAAGGAAAATCCTGCTCCCACTTTATTACCATAGTAAAGATAGTGTACATTGTTGTCTATGCTTAAGACAGCAAGAAACAAACATTCTGCTTTGCTTCATCGAGGAGGTGACAAGGAAGCAAGGAGTACTAGGTCAGCTTTTTTTTTGTGCTGGGGGCAGTGATGGAATGGGGCGCTGTGGCGTCTTCAGATTACTTTTGACGCTACTGAGAGTGACACTGACGCCAGGATAACCAACAAAGAACACTGATCTGTGCGTTAGTGTGAACAAAGTGTCTCACAAAACACAATAAACACTTAAGAGAAGTGTGATCAGCTTCTCTTGTGATACATTGTGAACAATAAAGACAAATCTTGTGGAACATAGTGTACCAGTGTGCGTTTCCTAGACAATGGAAGACGTGGACATCCAAGGACACTTCAGCTTCTATCAAGTCACCGATATCTGTCGAAGGTGTTGAGAACACCATAGCTCACGTTACAAAGAGCAAGGTATGTTACGAATTTCTTGTAGATCGGGGGATTGCGCAGTTCTTGAGTCACAAGGAGTTTGTAATCAACCTATAATCGGCAGTAAGGTGTGGACTTTTGAGTCCAAACAAGTAAGTATTGTCAGCCATCATCGAATGAAATATGCTGACATAACACCCCCTAGGGGTAATTTATACTTACAAATTGTATCTCTTGACAGCCCACTGTTGTGATGGTTTCGACAGCTTCTAGACCTCGTCTGCAGGGGCGGCTGTGTAGACGATTTGCTGTCATTTATCAGCTAAGTGTTCATTATATAATTATAACTTAGCTGGTAAGGCCAAAATTCTCAACAGAATTTGGTCGTGCTCGAACCGGATAAAGACCACACTGTGGTCCAAATATGTTGTACTACAGTGTACAAATAACCTATGAGCCAAGGTCCTTCGAAAAAAGCTGTAAAACTAGTGTTTTACAATATAAATCAGTATAAATGAGTCCCTCCAGACTCAATCACAGAGAATGGGCAGCCAAAAGAAAACGGGCGCTCACCCAGCGTTCACCCAAAGAAAACGGGAGCTGGGTGACTCACCCAACAAGAAAACGGGAGCTGGGTGACTCACCCACATCCTGCAACCACTGCTCCAATCTCGAAAATCGCTGACAAAGACAACAACCCAAGTGATGTGGTTTGTCTGAGTGTATATACACATAGTGTTTATAATGTTTATAGACAGAAATTAAGAGACAAGATTGTGTTAAAGTTTGTTTCTTATAGATCTACCTGTTATATTAAAGGAACTTATATATAAAGTGTAAGCTTTCAAATATATATTAACAGTGACATTTATATATGTGTAAGTAATATTCACGTGTGATTTACAGTTATACAGTGACATTTATAGTGTATAGTGAATGAAGTGTATAACATCGTTATTTACGATTAATCATCGTGGTCAGGCTGACACAGCAAACTCAAGCCATAAACACCAGCCACATGTACTCTGTACCCTTCATGGTCATTGACCCTGAGGTTAAGCTTAGTGGGTCAGTAGTGTCTGACTCGATTATTGCTGACTTAAGCATAACAAAAACTCAGCTGTTTATAGCAGTACAGTGTTTTTTAAACACTCTAAGTGTGGTGCTAGAATTTTCAGTATACCATTAAAATGGCTTGTTTGAAAACTCAGTTTCAGTCTTTACAGACTAAGATTACACAATTAGAAAATCTAATTTCAGTCTGTATAGGATTAACTCAAGATACAAACATAGATTTTGATGATCTTGAGGTCAAATTTGAATTATTTACACAACGTCTGGAAATAATTAATTCAGACTATACACATTATGAAAATAAATTTCTTGAATCAGATCCATCTGAGGATGAAATTAAAAATGTTTTGGATACTTTTAGTAATCAACAATTAAGGTGGACAGGAGTACAGGCTATCTGCCGCAAAACTCTGTCACAGAGACCTACTGTAACTAGTGGTCAAACACCTGTTACACCTGTAACAACAACAAGTGTCCCATTACCAAGCTTACCTACATTGTCATTACCTATTTTCCAAGGTCATAATTATGAAGAATTCATTAGTGGTTTTCAATCCATAGTAAATTCACGAACTGACATAGATGAGATTGCTAAGTTCAATTATCTTAAATGTCTTGTGAAGGGAGAACCCTATGAACTGATTAAGTCATTTCCGGTGGTTAAAGGCAATTATCAAATAGCCTTACGTGTCTTAGCAGACAATTACTTTGATGCTGACAAGGCTAGAGTTAGACATGCAGTCTTAATATCAAGCTTGAAGCCACCCAAACATTGTTTTTCAGACTTACAGGCATTTAGAATCACATTAGACAATAGTCTCAGATCTCTAGGTGCTAAATATGACCTAAGACAATGTGATTGGTTTATCAGTGGTATTGTACAAGATAAGTTGTCACCACAAACTATTGAACGATTAAATATTATGTTCAATAAACGCTATTTCACTTGTGAAGAAATTAGCAATGGTTTACAAACAATAGTTTCATGCATGCAAGCAACGAGACAAGATGAAAAATCCACAAATCCAGTGGATAATAAACCTTCAACTCAGTATAAAAAGAGTATACCTACTCCCACTAAACCACATAATGGGAAATCCCATATAGGCATTTATCAAGCTGTGAATACAACAGACAGTAAACAGACTGTCATACATAAACGTACTCCAAAATGTGTACTTTGTGATGGAACACATTGGGCACAGTATTGTAGTCAATACACATCAATGGAGGCACGTAAACAACGTGTTCATCAGCTGAAAAGATGCATCAAGTGTTTAGGTGAACACAAGGGAGGAAAATGCTCACTGAAGAAGTGTTTTAAATGCAAGGGTATGCATCATACAGCATTATGCCCAAATACTTTTGCTGAACAGCAGCAGACTTCCACAGAATCAGGAAGTCAACAAGCAACAGCATTAAATGTGAGAGATAAGTTTAAAGCAACTGCTCTCCCGATAGCTCGAGTTGAGTTATCTAATAAATTACACAAAACCAATGTGCTAACACTATTTGATCAAGGCTCACAAAGGTCCTTCATAAGAAGATCAGTGTTGCAGAAACTGAATAAACAACCCTATGCCAAAATACAGTTAGATATAGCTGGTTTTTTCCACAATTCTGGTAAACAGACATATGACCTAGCCAGAATCACTGTTGGTCTAGGAAACAGGAAAAAGACAGTAGAAGCTGTGGTAGTAGATGATTTGCCTAAGTCTGTGCAGATCCAGGGATTAAAAGAAACAGTTGCAGCACTGAAAGCAGCTAAGGTCAAGTTAGCCTGTCCTGACATACAGACGGACACAATTAGTCCAATTGATTTAATCATTGGAAGTGATTATTATCACTGTTTTGTGCAAAATATAGTAAGTAAACATGATGTTCACTTGCTGAAAACAGCAGGAGGCCACATGATATGTGGTCCCATTCCCTCTCAAAGTGGGAAAGAAGCTGATATTGATTCAGTGGAAAATGTACTAGTTACGAGAATAACCGCTGATCATGTACCACAGCAAAAATTATCATTACTGGAAGAAATGAATGAACCAGTTGATAAGTTGTGGGATTTAGATGCGATAGGTATTGATGTAAATAAACCAAGCCCACAAGAGTCTCAGACTTATAACCAATATTTGGACACTGTCAAATATAAAGATGGACAGTATTGGGTTAGGTTACCATGGAAATTAAATCCACCACATCTGCCTAGCAATTATCGCATGGCTTTCGGACAGATGAAAGCACAAATACATGAGCTCAGGAAGAATCCAGAGCTACTGACTGTCTATGATAATATCATACAAGAACAGTTGGACAATAAATTCATTGAGGAAATAGTCGAAGATAAGTTGAAGACAAACGCTCATTATCTCCCGCACCATGGAGTCAGAAAAGATTCTGAAACCACTCCACTACGTGTTGTATATAATTGCAGCGCACGTGCAAATAAAGATGTAGCAAGTCTTAATGACTGTCTGATGACCGGACCCTCACTAACTGAGAAGCTTGGAGACGTGCTTATGAAATTTCGCACAAACCCATATGCCTACACGGCTGATATTTCCAAAGCTTTCTTAAGAGTAGGACTACAAGAAATAGATAGAGATTATACTCGATTCTTGTGGCCTGAAAATCCACATGATCCTCAAAGTCCTGTGAAAACTTATCGTTTCAAATCAGTATTATTTGGTGCAACATCCTCTCCATTCTTACTAGAAGCTACTCTAAATACACATTTGAAGAAATCTGAAAGTCCCTTCAAAGAAGTCTTAAAGAAAAGTTTCTATGTGGACAATCTTCAAGGTACTGTGAATAAAGAGGAGGATTTGAAATCCTTATACAGAGAAGCTAACAAGGAGATGAAAGAAGCAAATATGCCTCTAAGGATGTGGAATACAAATTCAAAGCAATTAAGGGAACTTATCAAAGAAGATTTCCCTGAAACTGAAATTCCTGATTGCAACAATATGCTGGGACTTAATTGGAACACACAGGAAGATACTTTGAGTCTCAAAAGGATAAACAATAAATCATGCAGTACACTCACTAAACGTAGTTTACTGTCAGAGGTATCACAATGTTTTGATCCTCTAGGACTCGTCTCACCAATTACCATAAAAGGTAAAATGCTTATGCAAGATGCATGGAAACTCAAAATTGGATGGGATGAGAACTTGCCTCTAGAAATGAGTCAAGCATGGGATGAAATATCCAAGGAGTTTAAACAACTTCATCAAATTAAATTTCCCAGACAAATAGGTCAAGAGGGAAACAAGTACACATTACATGTGTTCTGTGATGCGTCAACCAGAGGTTATGGCGCTGTAGCTTACATGAGTAATGCTGAAGGAAGTACACTAATTACTTCAAAGGCCAGGGTAGCACCCTTGAAGGTCAGAACAGTACCACAATTGGAACTGACAGCACTCTATGTAGGTACAAAATTAGCTGTCTATCTCAACAAAGTACTTGATCATCTCACTATTGAGAAAACCGTGATCTGGAGTGATAATGAAGCAGTTCTCCAGTGGTTAAGAAATAATAAGAGTAAGTTGGTCTATGTACAGAACAGAGTAGCAGAAATAAAAGAGATGCAGAGAGATTATCTCTTTCTTCACGTCTCTACCCAAGAGAATCCAGCTGACATGTTGTCACGTGGTGTCCCACTCAAGAAATTTGTGGATAATAAATTATGGCTCCACGGACCGAACTGGCTCTCTAATGAAAATAACTGGCCTCAGCAAAAAGCTCACATTATGCCAGAAGAAACAGTCTGCTTGAACACAGCAGAAATAAGTTGTGTAAATACTGCAGACACAACAGAAATAGTCATTGATGGATCTAAATACTCATCTTTGGGTAAACTCTTAAGAGTTACAGCTCTTGTCTTTAAATTCATTAAAGGAATAAAACCTGATTATGAATGTCTTGAACCCATTAAATACTGGGTGAAACTAATACAGAAAGATGTTTTCTCTACAGAATATAAATTTCTAGAAACACAAGATAAATCCCCAAAGAAACCTGTCATGATTAATTCTTTAGGACTTTATCTCGACTCAGAAAAGATTATAAGATGTCGAGGAAGAATTCATAATTCTTCACTACCTAAAGAAGCCATACATCCAATATTGATCCCCAAGAATCATTGGCTAACAAAACTGATTGTGCAAAACGCCCACAGTAACGTGTTACATGGTGGGGTAGCTGACACACTTTGTCATATACGACAATCCTACTGGATACCTCAAGGTCGACAAAGTGTGAAAAAACAAATAAAGGACTGTATTACTTGTCGTCACTACGATATGCGAGTATGTCAGTATCCAGGTCCACCTCCATATCCCTCTGAAAGAGTTTGTCATATCACTCCATTTGAGGTGACAGGTGTAGATTACACTGGACCAATAATTTTAACCAAAACAGTTGACAAAGTTCCCATCAAGGTGTACATCTGTTTGTTCACTTGTGCTACAACTAGAGCAGTACATCTAGAAGTAGCCACTGACATGTCTGCTGAAACCTTTATCAAATTATTCAGAAGGTTTGCAGCCAGAAGGGCATGTCCCAGACTGATGATTTCAGATAATGCAACGAACTTTGTTGCTGGTGCTGCTTATATAAGCAAGATCTTTGATCAACCAGAAGTACAACAGATGCTGAATCAACGCAGATGTCGTTGGAGATACATTCCTCCTAAATCTCCATGGCACGGCGGATTTTATGAAAGAATGATCGGCATTGTAAAACGTTGTTTAAGGAAGACTCTTCATCGTCAGAGAATAGACTTAGAAGAATTCCGTACAGTTGTGACTGAAATAGAAAATAGAGTCAACAACAGACCTCTAACTTATGTTACCGATGATCTGGACAATTTAGAAGTGTTAAGTCCATCTCATTTACTCCATGGCAGAAGGCTCGAACCTGTTCCTCCCATGAATGATAAAGAAATCATAGAGGATCCTACTTATTTCGAACCTGAGCAACTCAGACGTAAATTCAAACACCTTAATAAAGTGATTGAACGTTGGGAGAAAATTTGGCGAGAAGACTATCTCACCTCATTGAGAGAACACTTCTATGGAGCTGGTGTTCCTGAAAATCATAAGTCCTTAAGACCTGGTGACATAGTGATTATCGACAATGATGGTCCGAGGTCCCAATGGCCACTTGGAAAAATTGTGACCATATATCCTGATGCAAATGGAATCATCAGGACAGTTGATGTTTTGAGCAAAGGTGTAGTGAATAAGCGGACAATAAATAAACTAGTGCCGTTAGAATTACACAGTGTTGAAAACAAAATTAGTGATTCTCCAGAAACCACACAGACTAAAGCTGTTCAGAAAAGACAAGCAGCAGTGGTGGCGAGTGAGAAAATCAAATTAATGTTAAGTGATGAATAGTTCACCTGCAGCGAACCTCCGCCGCCCCCCAGTGTGGAGAAATTTTCTCCAGGAGGGGGGTATCAGCCCCCTTCAGCCCCCTTCAGCCCCCTTCAGCCCTTTCAGGGGCCAGCCCTGAGGGGCTCAGAAGGGGCGAGCGTCTTGTTTACTGCTAGAGTGAGTAATTGATCACAGATGCTATGCGTAATCAAGTGACCTCTGCTCCTTGCAGGGGTGTTGCAACGTGTATTTTTATAAGAGACAGTACATCTCTTACTTAGCAGGACAATTAAGGAAAATCCTGCTCCCACTTTATTACCATAGTAAAGATATTGTACATTGTTGTCTATGATTAAGACAGCAAGAAACAAACATTCTGCTTTGCTTCATCGAGGAGGTGACAAGGATGCAAGGCACTAGGTCAGCGTTTTTTTTTTTGTGTACTGGGGGAGTGACGGCATGGAGCGCTGTGGCGTCTGGCCAGACTAACTTTGACTCTACTACGAGACACTGACGCCAGGATAACCAGCAAAGGACACTGATCTGTGCGTTAGTGTGAACAAAGTGTCTCACAAACACAATAAACACTTAAGAGAAGTGTGATCAGCTTCTCTTGTGATACATTGTGAACAATAAAGACAAATCTTGTTGAACATAGTGTACCAGTGTGCGTTTCCTAGACAATGGAAGACGTGGACATCCAAGGACACTTCAGCTTCTATCAAGTCACCGATATCTGTCGAAGGTGTTGAGAACACCATAGCTCACGTTACAAAGAGCAAGGTATGTTACGAATTTCTTGTAGATCGGGGGATTGCGCAATTCTTGAGTCACAAGGAGTTTGTAATCAACCTATAATCGGCAGTAAGGTGTGGACTTTTGAGTCCAAACAAGTAAGTATTCGTCAGCCATCATCGAATGAAATATGCTGACATAACACCCCCTAGGGGTAATTTATACTTACAAATTGTATCTCTTGACAGCCCACTGTTGTGATGGTTTCGACAGCATCTAGACCTCGTCTGCAGGGACGGCTGTGTAGACGATTTGCTGTCATTTATCAGCTAAGTGTTCATTATATAATTATATCTTAGCTGGTAAGGCCTAATTCTCAACAGTGATGCTCTAGTGTGATGCTCTAGTGTGATGCTCTTGTGTGATGCTCTTGTGTGATGCTCTAGTGTGATGCTCTAGTGTGATGCTCTTGTGTGATGCTCTAGTGTGATGCTCTAGTATGACGCTCTTGTGTGATGCTCTAGTGTGATGCTCTAGTGTGATGCTCTTGTGTGATGCTCTTGTGTGATGCTCTCGTGTGATGCTCTAGTGTGATGTTCTCGTGTGATGCTCTAGTGTGATGTTCTCGTGTGATGCTGTAGTGTGATCCTCTGGTGTGATGCTCAAGTGTGATGCTCTTGTGTTATGCTCTATTGTGATGCTCTTGTTTGATGTTCTCGTGTGATGCTCTAGTGTGATGCTCTAGTGTGATGCTCTAGTGTGATGCTCTAGTGTGATGCTCTAGTGTGAAGCTCTAGTGTGATGCTCTAGTGTAATGCGCTAACGTGATGCTCTAGTGTGATGCTCTAGTTTGATGCTCTAGAGTGATGCTCTAGTGTGATGCTCTTGAGTGATGCTCTAGTGTGATGCTCTAGTGTGATGCACTAGTGTGATGCTCCTGTGTGATGCTCAAGTGTGATGCTCTAGTGTGATGCTCTTGTGCGATGCTCTAGTGT
Source organism: Cherax quadricarinatus (assembly GCF_038502225.1). Taxonomy (NCBI): domain Eukaryota; kingdom Metazoa; phylum Arthropoda; class Malacostraca; order Decapoda; family Parastacidae; genus Cherax; species Cherax quadricarinatus. Next base: position 7,581 of record NW_027200272.1, on the reverse strand, counting down.
GATGCTCTTGTGTGATGCTCTAACGTGATACTCTAGTGTGATGCTCTAGTGTGATGCTCTTGTGTGATGCTCTAGTGTGATTCTCTAGTGTGATGCTCTTGTGTGATGCTCTAGTGTGATGCTCTAGTTTGATGCTCCTGTGTGATGCTCTTGTGTGATGCTCTAGTGTGATGCTCTAGTGTGATGCTCTAGTGTCATGCTCTTGTGTTATGCTCTAGTGTGATGCTCTGGTGTGATGTTCTCGTGTGATGCTCTAGTGTGATGTTCTCGTGTGATGCTCTAGTGTGATGTTCTCGTGTGATGCTCTAGTGTGATGCTCTTGTGTGATGCTCTAGTGTGATGTTCTCGTGTGATGCTCTAGTGTGATGTTCTCTTGTGATGCTCTAGTGTGATGTTCTCGTGTGATGCTCTAGTGTGATGTTCTCGTGTGATGCTCTAGTGTGATGCTCTAGTGTGATGCTCTAGTGTGATACTCTAGCGTGATGCTCTTGTGTTATGCTCTAGTGTGATGCTCTAGTGTGATGTTCTCGTGTGATGCTCTAGTGTGATGCTCTAGTGTGATGCTCTAGTGTGATGCTCTAGTGTGATGCACCTAGTGTGGTGCTCTAGTGTGATGCTCTAGTGTGATGCTCTTGAGTGATGCTCTAGTGTGATGCTCTAGTGTGATGCTCTAGTGTGATGCTCCTGTGTGATGCTCAAGTGTGATGCTCTAGTGTGATGCTCTTGTGCGATGCTCTAGTGTGATGCTCTTGTGTGATGCTCTAGTGTGATACTCTAGTGTGATGCTCTAGTGTGATGCTCTAGTGTGATGATCTAGTGTGATGCACTAGTGTGATGCTCTTGTGTGATGCTATAGTGTGATGCTCTAGTGTGGTGCTCTAGTGTGACGCTCTAGTGTGATGCTCTTGTGTGATGCTCTAGTGTGATGTTCTCGTGTGATGCTCTAGTGTGATGTTCTCTTGTGATGCTCTAGTGTGATGTTCTCGTGTGATGCTCTAGTGTGATGCTTTAGTGTGATGCTCTAGTGTGATGCTCAAGTGTGATGCTCTAGTGTGATGCTCTAGTGTGATGCTCTTGTGTGATACTCTAGTGTGATGATCTAGTGTGATGCTCAAGAGTGATGCTCTTGTGTGATGTTCTCGTGTGATGCTCTAGTGTGATGCTCTAGTGTGATGCTCTTGTGTAATGCTCTAGTGTGATGCTCTAGTGTGGTGCTCTAGTGTGATGCTCTAGTGTGATGCTCTTGTGTGATGCTCTATTGTGATGCTCTAGTGTGATGCTCTAGTGTGATGCTCTAGTGTGATATTCTCGTGTGATGCTCTAGTGTGATGCTCTAGTGTGATGTTCTCGTGTGATGCTCTAGTGTGATGCTCTAGTGTGATGCTCTAGTGTGATGCTCTAGTGTGATGCTCTAGTGTGATGCTCTAGTGTGATGCTCTAGTGTGATGCTCTTGTGTGATGCTCTAGTGTGATGCTCTAGTTTGATGCTCATGTGTGATGCTCTAGTGTGATGCTCTAGTGTGATGCTCTAGTGTGATGCTCTTGTGTTATGCTCTAGTGTGATGCCCTAGTGTGATACTCTAGTGTGATGCTCTAGTGTGATGCTCTTGTGTGATGCTCTAGTGTGATGCTCTAGTGTGATGCTCTTGTGTGATGCTCTAGTGTGATGCTCTAGTTTGATGCTCCTGTGTGATGCTCTTGTGTGATGCTCTAGTGTGATGCTCTAGTGTGATGCTCTTGTGTTATGCTCTAGTGTGATGCTCTAGTGTGATGTTCTCGTGTGATGCTCTAGTGTGATGCTCTAGTGTGATGCTCTAGTGTGATGCTCTAGGGTGATGCACCTAGTGTGGTGGTCTAGTGTGATGCTCTAGTGTGATGCTCTTGTGTGATGCTCTAGTGTGATGTTCTCGTGTGATGCTCTAGTGTGATGTTCTCTTGTGATGCTCTAGTGTGATGTTCTCGTGTGATGCTCTAGTGTGATGTTCTCGTGTGATGCTCTAGTGTGATGCTCTAGTGTGATGCTCTAGTGTGATGTTCTAGTGTGATGCTCTAGTGTGATACTCTAGTGTGATGCTCTTGTGTTATGCTCTAGTGTGATGCTCTAGGGTGATGTTCTCGTGTGATGCTCTAGTGTGATGCTCTAGTGTGATGCTCTAGTGTGATGCTCTAGTGTGATTCACCTAGTGTGGTGCTCTAGTGTGATGCTCTAGTGTGATGCTCTTGAGTGATGCTCTAGTGTGACGCTCTAGTGTGATGCTCTTGTGTGATGCTCCTGTGTGATGCTCTAGTGTGATGCTCTAGTGTGATGCTCTTGTGCGATGCTCTAGTGTGATGTTCTTGTGTGATGCTCTAGTGTGATTCTCTAGTGTGATGCTTTAGTGTGATGCTCTTGTGCGATGCTCTAGTGTGATGCTCTAGTGTGATGCTCTTGTGTGATGCTCTAGTGTGATGCTCTAGTGTGGTGCTCTAGTGTGATGCTCTAGTGTGATGCTCTTGTGTGATGCTCTAGTGTGATGTTCTCGTGTGATGCTCTAGTGTGATGTTCTCTTGTGATGCTCTAGTGTGATGTTCTCGTGTGATGCTCTAGTGTGATGCTTTAGTGTGATGCTCTAGTGTGATGCTCTAGTGTGATGCTCTAGTGTGATGCTCTAGTGTGATGCTCTTGTGTGATACTCTAGTGTGATGATCTAGTGTGATGCTCTAGTGTGATGCTCTAGTGTGATGTTCTCGTGTGATGCTCTAGTGTGATGCTCTAGTGTGATGCTCTAGTGTGATGCTCTAGTGTGACGCTCTAGTGTGATGCTCTAGTGTGATGCTCTATTGTGATGCTCTTGTGTGATGCTCTATTGTGATGCTCTAGTGTGATGCTCTAGTGTGATGCTCTAGTGTGATATTCTCGTGTGATGCTCTAGTGTGATGCTCTAGTGTGATGCTCTCGTGTGATGCTCTAGTGTGATGCTCTAGTGTGATGCTCTAGTGTGATGCTCTAGTGTGATGCTCTAGTGTGATGCTCTAGTGTGATGCTCTAGTGTGATGCTCTTGTGTGATGCTCTAGTGTGATGCTCTAGTTTGATGCTCCTGTGTGATGCTCTTGTGTGATGCTCTAGTGTGATGCTCTAGTGTGATGCTCTTGTGTTATGCTCTAGTGTGATGCTCTAGTGTGATACTCTAGTGTGATGCTCTAGTGTGATGCTCTTGTGTGATGCTCTAGTGTGATGCTCTAGTGTGATGCTCTTGTGTGATGCTCTAGTGTGATGCTCTAGTTTGATGCTCCTGTGTGATGCTCTTGTGTGATGCTCTAGTGTGATGCTCTAGTGTGATGCTCTTGTGTTGTGCTCTAGTGTGATGCTCTAGTGTGATGTTCTCGTGTGATGCTCTAGTGTGATGCTCTAGTGTGATGCTCTAGTGTGATGCTCTAGTGTGATGCACCTAGTGTGGTGGTCTAGTGTGATGCTCTAGTGTGATGCTCTTGTGTGATGCTCTAGTGTGATGTTCTCGTGTGATGCTCTAGTGTGATGTTCTCTTGTGATGCTCTAGTGTGATGTTCTCGTGTGATGCTCTAGTGTGATGTTCTCGTGTGATGCTCTAGTGTGATGCTCTAGTGTGATGCTCTAGTGTGATGCTCTAGTGTGATGCTCTTGTGTTATGCTCTAGTGTGATGCTCTAGTGTGATGTTCTCGTGTGATGCTCTAGTGTGATGCTCTAGTGTGATGCTCTAGTGTGATGCTCTAGTGTGATGCTCTAGTGTGATTCACCTAGTGTGGTGCTCTAGTGTGATGCTCTTGTGTGATGCTCTTGTGTGATGCTCTAGTGTGATGTTACCGTGTGATGCTCTAGTGTGATGTTCTCTTGTAATGCTCTAGTGTGATGTTCTCGTGTGATTCTCTAGTGTGATGCTCTAGTGTGATGCTCTAGTGTGATGCTCTAGTGTGATGTTCTCGTGTGATGCTCTAGTGTGATGTTCTCGTGTGATGCTCTAGTGTGATGCTTTAGTGTGATGCTCTAGTGTGATGCTCTAGTGTGATGCTCTAGTGTGATGCTCTAGTGTGATGCTCTTGTGTGATACTCTAGTGTGATGATCTAGTGTGATGCTCTAGTGTGATGCTCTAGTGTGATGTTCTCGTGTGATGCTCTAGTGTGATGCTCTAGTGTGATGCTCTAGTGTGATGCTCTAGTGTGACGCTCTAGTGTGATGCTCTAGTGTGATGCTCTAGTGTGATGCTCTTGTGTGATGCTCTATTGTGATGCTCTAGTGTGATGCTCTAGTGTGATGCTCTAGTGTGATATTCTCGTGTGATGCTCTAGTGTGATGCTCTAGTGTGATGTTCTCGTGTAATGCTCTAGTGTGATGCTCTAGTGTGATGCTCTAGTGTGATGCTTTAGTGTGATGCTCTAGTGTGATGCTCTAGTGTGATGCAATAGTGTGATGCTCTAGTATGATGCTCTAGTGTGATGTCCTCGTGTGATGCTCTAGTGTGATGCTCTAGTGTGATGTTCTTGTGTGATGCTCTAGTGTGTTCTCGTGTGATGCTCTCGTGTGATGTTCTCGTGTGATGTTCTCGTGTGATGTTCTCGTGTGATGTTCACGTGTGATGCTCTAGTGTGATGTTCTCGTGTGATGTTCTCGTGTGATGTTCTCGTGTGATGTTCACGTGTGATGCTCTAGTGTGATGTTCTCGTGTGATGTTCTCGTGTGATGTTCTCGTGTGATGTTCACGTGTGATGCTCTAGTTTGATGTTCTCGTGTGATGTTCTCGTGTGATGTTCTCGTATGATGCTCTAGTGTGATGTTCTCGTGTGATGCTCTAGTGTGATGTTCTCGTGTGATGTTCTCGTGTGATGTTCTCGTATGATGCTTTAATGTGATGTTCTCGTGCGATGTTCTCGTGTGATGTTCTCGTGTGATGCTCTCGTGTGATGCCAGTGGCTTCTTTAGTCCGACACATAGAAGAACTTTGGAAGATGACGGGTTTGAGGTAATCAGTCCCTCAGCCTCGAGTCACTGTGTTCCGTTCATCAATGTTGAGACTGATTTACTGAACACATCGACTCGCTGCTGAGGGACTGATTACTTCAAACATGTCATCTTCCATCGTTCTTCTTTGTAGTGAACTGAAGAAACCACTGGCTGGCGAAACTTTTCCTCAATATAAACTCCTAAATGTTACACAAGCGTGTCATTATTCAACTTGTCGATTTTCTAAACCATTTACATCACGTGTTAATTTTTGCTGACTCTCTCCTGAGTCAAGCCAAGTGAATGTGGCTATATTGTCATTACGATTTTGTGAGCCATGTTGACGGCTTTGAGGGGACATGAGCTAGAGTTCGTTACGGTCACGCTAGCTGGAGATTCGTCTGTATAAACTTGCATTTGTGGTCACAGTGGTGCCTATGCTAACCTTTCTATGGTGTATAAATATACCTAGTTGGATGTATCTTATTGTAGCTAGCTGGCCCAGTGGCTAAGGCGTCGGTCTGGAGTTTTATGACTCTCTGATCGCGGGTTCTAACCCCGCCCGTGGTATGGTTTATTTTAGAGGGAATAAAGTGTGTGAGGCTCTCCCAGCCATGCAAGATTTCTAAAATTTTTAAAACAGTTATGTAGTTACATCCATTTAGTTAAATATTTCATATTCTCTGAAATATCAGGCCATTAATACCACTTGTCTTCACTCATTCCTTACTAACATACACATTCAAATCTTCTTAATATTAAAAATCCTAACACCTAAAACCTCTGTTTCCCTTCTCAACTTTCCCTGGGAGGACGGTTTTCCTTCCTTCCACAACGGATTTATGCACTCTGGTATGTTCCTTTTCTTCTTTCAAAACTAAACATGTTTCTTTCAGAGATGCCTTATACTTCCCACCTTATTCATCCTGGTTATTCTATGGTCTTGTCTTCTTCTAACATGTGTACTCTCAGATATCTAAATATCTGGTAGTACACATGTTAGAAGAAGACATATCACTTCCTCCTCACCCCCTCCTTCCTATATGAGATCTTTCCATTTTGTTGTTCTCGTTATCTTGTTCTTTTCAATGCTCACTTTTAACTTCCTTCTTTCAAATACTTTTCCATTTCTTCCACCAGCCGTTGTAACTTCTCATCGGAATCTGTGACAAGAACATGGCCATCGGCCAAGAGCATCTGTGAGAGTTCCCACCAAGTATCAGATTTCTTTACACTTAATTCCACACCCGTTCCCCATAACATACTTTTCACTTCTTTGACAACCCCTTTATAATTCTGTAAAACAACCATAGTAACATTACGTACATCCCTCTTTCATCAGCCTATTTTTACTGGAAATTAATCTCCTTTTCTCCTACATACCGTGCCCTATTCTAAGCCTCTCTGTATAAAAACTCTTCGCTACTTTTCCATACATTTACAGCATCCACAACCTTGCTTCCCTATCCACCCCATCATCACAAGCCTTATCTAAATACATTATTACCACAGTCAGTGTTTTACCCCTTATCTGTGCATTATTTAATTTTATGTGTCAGTGTAAACACAAGGTTTAAATACATCCCCAACCCTTCGTAAATCCTCGTCGTTCCTCTGCAAATCCAACTTCCCGCCTACCACTATCGTTGCGAATAATTATTTTTCAATATATTTTACCCCGTACTTTCATCAGACTTATTCCCAATAATTGTTATAATCTTGTCCATTTTACAATTAGACAAATAAAGCGTAAATGTTCCTTGAAAATAAACAAGTTTATTAAGAAATGTAACTATTGAGGCAATTTGTAATATTATACAATATTAATGGTAGTAAGGAAGTGTAACTTTATCACAAAGTTTGGTATATTTCTTGTCCAATGCACATTTTTGTCCAATGTAAAAAAAATTGTCTAATGTAAACATTTTGGCCAATGTATATTTTTTGTATATAGTAAATTTTTGTGTCAATGAATATTTTTGTCCAATTTAAACTTTTTGTCCAAGCTATATTTTTTATCAAAGGTATATTTTTACAAAGTTTCAAATATTTTCATATATACTCATTTGTTTATTAATCAATCTATGTGAAAATATTGTAAAGCTGATGATTATATGTATGAGAAGCCTACTGTGTAGGCGAAACGTTTCATAATAAAGATACCTAACTGTTGCATATGTGTCTTACCTAACAACCTGTCGGTATTTTATACCATTTTAATGTTCAATCTGTCAGACACTGCAACACAAGGGTATCTTGGTACAGACCTGCAATCAACTTCGACAACTTCCACTAGTGAGAGAGGCTGGATTTGAGAGGGACCTGACCTTTCAACATCTGAGTTCTTACCTCTCCTAGTGGCCTACGTCTCACCTCTTGGCGCTATAAAAAGCTCCATTCTGTCACTTCATCTCCATATTGTTTCATACTATGGAACAATGCTCTTCTCCAGACTGAGGGACTGACCACCTCAAAACTTTAAGGGTGATGGACTGATTACATCGTCTTCAAGTATCTTCTGCTTCTATCAACTTTTCTGTACTTGACTGAAGAAGCCTACTGTGTAGGCGAAACGTTTCATAATAAAGATACCTAACTGTTGCATATGTGTCTTACCTAACAAC
>NW_027200271.1:0-22465 GCF_038502225.1 Cherax quadricarinatus | reverse complement strand
CGGAATATTTTGAACTTTGTGTGAAATTGGCCAAATTACAAATTTCTGATCACTTTATTGGGTAGTTGAAATAGTTGTTTGGGCAGTTTCTTGAGCTCAATTGATAAAATCGAAGTAATACTAGCGATATCGCTAAGAATTTGGATGACTGGAATAATGTAATTGACCTAAAATGGGAGTCAAAGTGGGCAAAATCGCCGATGCGTGAATATCGCTGACGCAATAATATTCGCGAAAGTGTAATTTCGTCAATTTCTAAAAAAATTCGTACTTTTTCTTTTATTTCCTTCAGAAAAAAAGATTCTCTACCATTTCATTTATATATATATATATATATATATATATATATATATATATATATATATATATATATATATATATATATATATATTGACTCATGAAATCGTAATGACACGATTGCAAACAAACAATACCCCTGCCGGGATTGAACCCGCGGTCAGGAGTCTCAAAACTCCAGACCGTCGCGTTAGCCACTAGACTAGCTAGCCACAATAAGATTCGTCCAACTAGGTATATTTCTACACCATAGGAAGGTTAGCATAGGCACCACTGTGACCACAAATTTCGTGAGTCATGTTGACGGCAGTGAGGGGACTTGAGCTAGAGTTCGTCACGGCCACGCTAGCTGGAGATTCGTCTGTAAAAACTTGCATTTGTGGTCACAGTGGTGCCTATGCTAACCTTCCTATGGTGTAGAAATATACCTAGTTGGACGAATCTTATTGTGGCTAGCTGGTCTAGTGGCTAACGCGACGGTCTGGAGTTTTGAGACTCTCTGACCGTGGGTTCAATCCCGGCCGGGGTATGGTCTGTTGGCCCATACTAGGCAGGTCCTTCACAGATCCATCCCACTAATAGAATATTTGCCCTCATAAGAACATAAGATCATAAGAAATAAGGAACACTGCAACAGGTCTACTGGTCTATGCGAGGCAGCTCCAATTCTCCCCACCGGCTTTTAAACCAATGCTCTGACCTAGTGAGGTCAGACACTTCACGTCCGGCCTAGTAGCTAGTCAGGTCCATTTCACACCCACCTACACCCACTTATAAGACCATAAGAACAAAAGAAAGAAGGAACACCACAGCAGGTCCACTGACCCATGCGGAGCAGGTCCCTGTTCCCCCCCGGATTAGCCCAGTGACCCACCTAGTCAGGTCACTTCCACTTAAGGAAGGAGCACAACATCAGACCTAGTAGCACAAGCTAGTCAGGTCCAACTCACACCCACACACACTCACTCATGTATTTATCTAACCTATTTTTAAAACTACACAACGTTTTAGCCTGAATAACTGTACTCGGGAGTTTGTTCCACTCATCCACAACTCTATTACCAAACCAGTGCTTTCCAATATCCTTCCTGAATCTGAATTTTTCAACTTGAAACCATTGCTGCGAGTCCTGTCTTGGCTGGAAATTTTCAGCACGCTATTTACATCCCCTTTATTTATTCCTGTTTTCCATTTATACACCTCGATCATATCCCCCTAATTCTGCGCCTTTGGAAAGAGTGCAGATTCAGTGCTCTCAGTGTATCCTCATAGGGAAGATTTCTGATACATGTGATCATTTTTGTCATCCTCTTCTGTACGTTTTCCAGAGCATTTATATCCATTCTGTAATACGGTGACCAGAACTGAGCAGCATTGTCTAAATGAGGCCTAACCAAGGATATATAGAGTTGAAGAACAACCTGAGGACTTCTATTATTTACACTTCTAGATATGAAGCCAAGAATTCTGTTACCTTTATTGCGAACACTAATGCACTGTTGTCTTGGTTTTAGAGTGCTGCTAACCAGAGCTCCTAAATCCTTTTTGCATTCAGTAGCATTAAGATCTCCATTATTTTATTTATATGTGGCATGGTTATTTTCCTGTCCAACATTTAGAACTTTGCATTTGTCTATATTAAACAGCATCTGCCACTTCTCCGACCATTACATCAGTCTATTCAAACCATCCTGGAGTGCTCTAGTACCCTAATTAGAATGAATTGGACGGCCTATTTTGGTGTCATCAGCAAATTTGCTTATGTCGCTATTTATTCCCTCATCCATGTCGTTTATGTAAATTGTGAACAACAACAGGGCCAACGCTGACCCCTGTGGAACATCGCTTGTGACGTGCCTCCATTCTGATTTCTCCCCATTTATGCAAACACTCTGCTGCCTATTTGTCAGCCATGTCTCTACCCAGGAAAAAATTTCTCCTATTCCGTGAGCCTTTAAGTTTCCTCAATAGCCTCTAATGTGGAACTCTATGGAAAGCCTTACTGAAGTCCATATACACAATATCATATTCATTACCATGATCTACCTCCTCAAACACCTTAGTGAAAAAAAGTAGTAAATTCGTAAGACAGGAACGCCCTTTTGTAAAACCGTGTTGAGATTTATTAATCAATCTGTGCCTATTAAGATGGATACGAATTGCTTCGGCAATTATTGATTCCATAAATATTCCCACTATGGAGGTAAGACTTATTGGTCTATATTTCGAAGCCAAGGACCTGTCACCTGCTTTGCAAATAGGTATTACATTTGCCATTTTCCACTTATCAGGCACTATGCCAGTTTGTAGTGATATGTTGAAAAGATTAGCCAAAGGTATGCTAAGTTCCTCTTTACATTCCTTTAACACCCTTGCAAACAGTTCATCAGGGCCTGGGGATTTGTTGGGTTTTAGTTTCTCTTTTTGTCTGAGGACCATGGCACTAGTTACTGCAATCGTGCATAGTTTTTTATTGTCCTGTTCTACATAATCTATTATTTCAGGAATATCGCTAGTATTTTCCTGGGTGAAAACTGAGAGGAAGTAGGTATTGAAAATTTCACACATATCCTTATCACTGTCAGTGATCTGACCAGAGTTACTCTTAAGTGGGCCTATCTTGTCCCTAATCTTACTTCTGTATATTTGAAAGAACCCTTTTGGGTTAGTCTTTGAATCCCTTGCAATCTTAGCCTTGTAATCCCTTTTTGCTATTTTTATTCCTTTCTTTATTTCTCTCTTTAATTGAATATATAGATTTTTTAATTGACCATTCCCTCTTTTGATACGCCTATATATGCCTCTCTTTTGACCAATGAGAAGTTTTAATCTATTGTTCATCTATTTGGGATCATTTTTGTTAGATCTAATTTCCTTACTCGAAGCAAAAGTTGTCTGGGCAGCTAGAACTATGCTCTGAAAAACGTCATATTGGCAACCAAGATCACCTACCAAACCCATAGTCAGGACATCCCAATTTAGCCCACGCAGATAATTTTCAGCCCCATGAAGTCGGCCAGGCGAAAATCTGGGACAGAGATTTGATTGCAGTTATCTGGGTAATTCCATGATATATTGAAACTAAGTGATTTGTGATCACTTTCCTCAAGATTATTAATTAGTGGCTCTTTGTTGGCAAGAACCAAGTCAAGCAGATTGTTTCCTCTAGTTGGTTCTGTCACAATCTGTTCTAAAAAGCAGTCCTGAACCGCATCAAGAATGTCACTGCACAAGATTTCCGGTCATATTGTTCCAGTCAATTTGTCTAAAGTTAAAATCTCCCATTATCACAGCATTTTCATATCTAGATGCCTTATGAATTTCTTCCCATAACAGCTTACTGCACTCCCTATCAAGGTTTGGGGGCCTGTAAATAACACCCAGAATTAATTTGCCACGACCCTCGAGAAACTGTAGCCAAACAGATTCTGTGTTCGATGTTTTTAACCTTATATCATGTCTAAGACAACAATTTAAATTTTACCTGACATACACCGCCACTCCACCACCCTACCTGTTGACCCTATCAGTGTGGAATAGTTATAACCCTGTATGTTGCATTCAGAAGGCATTTCTCTATCTTTCAGGTTGAACCAGGTCTCTGTTATACCAATGATATCTATATTACCTACACTTGCAAGTAATCTTAGCTCATCTATCTTATTTCTTAAACTCCTACTATTTGCATAGTAAACCTTAAGGGAGCTAGTCACTCATTGCCCTCTACTATCTCTCTTTGTTGATCAATTGATTTGCAATTACTAGCAACTTTATTTTGAATATTGTCTTTTTAAACATATCCCTGAGGTATCCCGGTAATAACTGCTGTTTTTAACCCTAATACTGCAGCCTGATTGTTTCCCACAAACACCCATACCTCTATAATCTATCAGTTTAAATTCCGAGACAAGTCATCAATTACCCTCTCAATCGAATTGGCTAATGCAACCACTCCATCCCCAGAGAGATGAACCCCATCCCTTGCATACATATCACCTTTGCCAAAGAATTGGTCCGAGTTATCAATGAATGGGATTGCAAGTTCCTTGCAGTACCTGACTAGCCAGCAATTTATACCAATTGCTCTAGACATCCATTCATTGCCCACTCCCTTTCTAGGCAAGATGCTACATAGGACTGGAATCCCTCCCTTAGACCTAACTACTACTGTGGCTGACCTGTACTTACATAGCAGCTCCTGTCTCCTGCCCTTCCCAATGTCATTACCCCCAGCACTAAGACAGATAATGGGCTTATTCCCATTACTGACATAATATTATCCAACCTGCTGACTATGTCACCAACACCAGCTCCAGGAAGGCACACGCTCTGTCTGACCTTTCTGTCTCTGTTACAAAAATCATGGTCCATATATCTTACCCGATAATCTCCTACTATTAAAATATTCTTACCTTGATTAGCAGGGGAATCAGTGGTACCTTCAACCTCACTAACCACTGAAGTGCACTCGTCCTGGAGAACAGAGAATCGATTTCCTACCTTCACATCTTCTCTATTAACTCTCCTCATCTTCCTTCTTCCTGAACTGTGAACCACTTGCCACTTAAAGCGGCTGCCACTATCACTGCTAGTGACCATTTCCTCCTTATCAGCTAAATCCTTCTCACACTCACCCCCAAACTCATCTATGCAAAGCTTCAGCCTCCTATTTTTCTCCTGAAGAAGTAAAACCTCCTTCTTCAACACCTGAACCTGAGATTCTAAAACACTACAACAAGCCATGGTGCTTGGTAACACCCCACGCTAACTCCCAAGAGCTTAGGACAGGTATGACCGCAGGTGACCAATGACCTCAGCGTTTCGCCACATATTGGCTTCATCAGTCCAATACAAAGTAGAAATGGGTTAGGAGAGGAGTTTGACCTTTGACCCAAGAATGTCAGGGAAATTGATAGAAAACGGTATAGTAGAGAAAGAGAATACCAGACTAAAGTTCGTCTAGAGACAGGCTCGCAGGACCCTATGCCTAGCTTTTACACATTGCCATTTAGATTACTCATCCTCTTCATGGTACCTCTGTTTTAATAAAAAACATCTGAGACTACAAATCACCCAAGACAAAATGGTGAGATTCGTCCTGGACCTGGAACCAAGAAAGCAAGTAGGCAAAAATGAATTACAACTGGATATGGAATAAATTACAGCTGCAGTTAAATCATGTTTACAAAAATGTTCACAAGCAGTGTTCAGAATATCTTGCTGCCAGGTTTGTCAAGGCTGGGAACTAAACGAAGTATAGTACTAAGGGCAGGGAACACAACTTCGTAGTACTCACAGTAGGTGGCCAGGCTTCAAGCACCTTTTATTGTACAGCAATAAAGGCATGGAACAGACTCCCAGCACATGTCAAAAGCCTTTCATAGCATGAGCTAGTTCAGGAAAAGAACTGAATGGTACCTAATGAATGTAGCGACAGAAAGGGAAGAGCTGTTCACCTATCAATAAAATTGGTACCTGGGTGTTAGTCGATTGGTGTGGATCACATCCTGTGGCAAAATTAGCAAGTTTAGGTACAGGTACACATAAATACAGTTACATAGATTATCATACATAGCAGCATATGTGTAGATTACCTGTGATAACCCCAAAAATAACGTCAAAGTGACTTATTTCCATTGGGGTCCTTGTGATAAGTATTATTTTTATTTAAAAATTAAACCAGGTAAGTATTTTAACTATATGAAAAGTAGTTACAGTAAAAGGAGAAAGCTCTTGTTTCACACACAGAGGTCCCGGGCTCGATTCCCAGCAGGGTAGAAACATTTCGATGACACACTGCTTTTCTTGGCCTATCCTGGGTGGCTAACTCTCCAACCTTTCTGCAGCCATATTCATTAGGTACCTTTTGGCTCTCTTCTTGAACTGGCTTATGCTATGACTGGCTTTGACATATGCAAGTAGTCTATTCCACTCCTTTATTGCTGTACAATAAATTGTGTTTGAAGCTTGACCACTGACTGCAGGTACTGCAAAGTTGTTCTACCTTCCCCTAGTTCTATAATTGCTTTGGTTCCCGGTCTTAACAAAATTGGCAGCAGGATATTTTGGATACTGTTTGTAAGTATTTTATAAATGCAATTCAACTTTAGTTGTTTTACTCTGTCTTCAACATTCAACACATTCAGGTGTTGTAATTCGTACTGGCCTACACGCTCTCTAGGACTCAGGTCCAGAATAAATCTCACCATTTTTTCTGGGTGATGTATAGCTTATCTTTCATTTTATTTTTTTTTTGTTAAGGCAGAGTACCATGAATAGCAAGAGTAGTCTATATTACATTGTATAAGTGCGAGACATAGGGTCCTGCGAGCCTCAGTAGGTAGACACTGTGCTTGTCTGTAGAGGAACTTTAGTCTGGAATTAACTTTGTTTACTACACTGTTCCCTATTAGTTCTCCTGACATGCTTGGGTCAAAGGGGATTCTCGGATATTTCACTGAATTTACTGAAGTAATTGGTTCCCCATAACTAGACATTAAAATTATTTGCCCTGTTCAATTTATGTTTTGTGCCAAAGAGCATGGCTTTCGTTTTCCCGAGGTGTAACGATAATTTGTTGTCTGCTAACCATTTGCTGCAGAACAGTTCATTAGCATTGTCTTATGGGGTCTTAACCTGATACTAATAAAGCACTATTATCTGCATACAGTAGAAGCTTACGCCTGACGCTGATAGGCATGTCATTCATGTAATACAGAAATAGTAAAGGACCCAGAATACGACCTTGGGGAACCCCACATGTTATTGGCAAGAGTTTTGATTCTGTGTTGTTGATCTTCACAATTTATTTCCTGTTGCTCAGGTAGGATTTGAACCAGTCCATAGAACCTATGCCGATAGCTTGTAGTTTCTTACATAATATATTGTGGCTGACCGTATCGAAGGCCTTTTGCAAGTCTAAGGTTATCATACTTATGAATTTCTCTAGCGACATTGCACTTCTCAGGAAGTCCATCAAATTAATGAGGGAGGTGTCGGTTGAATAAGATCTAAAAAAAACAACCATACCACGAGTGGGGTTAGAACCCGCGGTATGGTTTGTTTGCAATCGTGCCATTATGATTTCGTGAGTCAAGTTAAGAACTCCTAAAACCTGACTGGTAACTATGTAGAATGTTCTTAACAGTAAGATACTTAAGTACTTGACAGCATACCGCCTTATCTAGAATTTTGGACATCACACTGACTATACGAACAGGTCTGTCGTCGCCGATATCAAACCAAATATTTTTCTTGAAGATAGGAGTAACCTTGGCCTCCTTGAATCCTTCCGGAACAATACTTGTGGCGATGGACAAATTTATTATGTGTGTGCTCTGCATAACAAGCGGCTTTTTTTATAATAGTATGTCACTGATTTCAGCTATGCCTGTATACCTTGTACATGTACTTGTAGAAATAAAGATATAATTATTATTATTGTTATATTATTATAAAGACCCCAATGGAAATAAGTCACTTTATATAACTTTTTTTTCGGGGGGGGGGGGGATTATCCTAGGTAATCTACACATATACTGTTATTTATGATAATTTAATTAACTGTATTTATGTGTACCTATATCTGAAAAAAGTTACTTATAAAATAATAGCGAGAGGCGCTATTTGTGAGTAAAGGAATGCTAAAGTATTTTTTTTTAGAGTTAGTGGACCAAAGAGAACGTCTAATTCTAATTCTTGTAGTACACTCCTACAGGCCGCCCGGCTAAGCTGGTGTGAGAGTTGCCTGGGTCAATTGTGCATCTCAGCTAGTGTGAGAGAGACAGCTGCCTGGGTCAATTGTGCATCTCAGCTGGTGTGAGAGAGACAGCTGCCTGGGTCAATTGTGCATCTCAGCTGGTGTGAGAGAGACAGCTGCCTGGGTCAATTGTGCATCTCAGCTGGTGTGAGAGAGACAGCTGCCTGGGTCAATTGTGAATCTCAGCTGGTGTGAGAGAGACAGCTGCCTGGGTCAATTGTGTGAGAGAGACAGTTGCCTGGGTCAATTGTGAATCTCAGCTGGTGTGAGAGAGACAGCTGCCTGGGTCAATTGTGAATCTCAGCTGGTGTGAGAGAGACAGCTGCCTGGGTCAATTGTGCATCTCAGCTAGTGTGAGAGAGACAGTTGCCTGGGTCAATTGTGCATCTCAGCTAGTGTGAGAGAGACAGCTGCCTGGGTCAATTGTGCATCTCAGCTGGTGTGAGAGAGACAGCTGCCTGGGTCAATTGTGCATCTCAGCTGGTGTGAGAGAGACAGTTGCCTGGGTCAATTGTGAATCTCAGCTGCCTGGGTCAATTGTGAGAGAGAGAGACAGCTGGGGTCAATGGTGAATCTCAGCTGGTGTGAGAGAGACAGCTGCCTGGGTCAATTGTGAATCTCAGCTGGTGTGAGAGAGACAGCTGCCTGGGTCAATTGTGAATCTCAGCTGGTGTGAGAGAGACAGCTGCCTGGGTCAATTGTGTATCTCAGCTGGTGTGAGAGAGACAGCTGCCTGGGTCAATTGTGAATCTCAGCTAGTGTGAGAGAGACAGCTGCCTGGGTCAATTGTGTATCTCAGCTGGTGTGAGAGAGACAGCTGCCTGGGTCAATTGTGAATCTCAGCTGGTGTGAGAGAGACAGCTGCCTGGGTCAATTGTGTATCTCAGCTGGTGTGAGAGAGACAGCTGCCTGGGTCAATTGTGTATCTCAGCTGGTGTGAGAGAGACAGCTGCCTGGGTCAATTGTGAATCTCAGCTGGTGTGAGAGAGACAGCTGCCTGGGTCAATTGTGTATCTCAGCTGGTGTGAGAGAGACAGCTGCCTGGGTCAATTGTGAATCTCAGCTGGTGTGAGAGAGACAGCTGCCTGGGTCAATTGTGTATCTCAGCTGGTGTGGGAGAGACAGCTGCCTGAGTCAATTGTGAATCTCAGCTGGTGTGAGAGAGACAGCTGCCTGGGTCAATTGTGAATCTCAGCTGGTGTGAGAGAGACAGCTGCCTGGGTCAATTGTGAATCTCAGCTGGTGTGAGAGAGACAGCTGCCTGGGTCAATTGTGAATCTCAGCTGGTGTGAGAGAGACAGCTGCCTGGGTCAATTGTGAATCTCAGCTGGTGTGAGAGAGACAGCTGCCTGGGTCAATTGTGAATCTCAGCTGGTGTGAGAGAGACAGCTGCCTGGGTCAATTGTGAATCTCAGCTGGTGTGAGAGAGACAGCTGCCTGGGTCAATTGTGAATCTCAGCTGGTGTGAGAGAGACAGCTGCCTGGGTCAATTGTGCATCTCAGCTGGTGTGAGAGAGACAGCTGCCTGGGTCAATTGTGAATCTCAGCTGGTGTGAGAGAGACAGCTGCCTGGGTCAATTGTGAATCTCAGCTGGTGTGAGAGAGACAGCTGCCTGGGTCAATTGTGAATCTCAGCTGGTGTGAGAGAGACAGCTGCCTGGGTCAATTGTGCTCTCAGCTGGTGTGAGAGAGACAGCTGCCTGGGTCAATTGTGAATCTCAGCTGGTGTGAGAGAGACAGCTGCCTGGGTCAATTGTGAATCTCAGCTGGTGTGAGAGAGACAGCTGCCTGGGTCAATTGTGCATCTCAGCTGGTGTGAGAGAGACAGCTGCCTGGGTCAATTGTGAATCTCAGCTGGTGTGAGAGAGACAGCTGCCTGAGTCAATTGTGAATCTGAGAGAGACAGCTGCCTGGGTCAACTGGGACTCTCAGCTGGTGTGAGAGAGACAGCTGCCTGGGTCAATTGTGTATCTCAGCTAGTGTGAGAGAGACAGCTGCCTGGGTCAATTGGTGAATCTCAGCTGGTGTGAGAGAGACAGCTGCCTGGGTCATGAGAGAGACAGCTGCTCAATTGTGCATGGTGTGAGAGAGCTGCCTGGGTCACAGTTGCCTGGGTCAATTGTGAATCTCAGCTGGTGTGAGAGAGACAACTGCCTGGGTCAATTGTGAATCTCAGCTGGTGTGAGAGAGACAGCTGCCTGGGTCAATTGTGAATCTCAGCTGGTGTGAGAGAGACAGCTGCCTGGGTCAATTGTGAATCTCAGCTGGTGTGAGAGAGACAGCTGCCTGGGTCAATTGTGAATCTCAGCTGGTGTGAGAGAGACAGCTGCCTGGGTCCATTGTGCATCTCAGGTGGGGTGAGTGAATCTCAGCTGGTGTGAGAGAGACAGCTGCCTGGGTCAATTGTGAATCTCAGCTGGTGTGAGAGAGACAGCTGCCTGGGTCAATTGTGAATCTCAGCTGGTGTGAGAGAGACAGCTGCCTGGGTCAATTGTGAATCTCAGCTGGTGTGAGAGAGACAGCTGCCTGGGTCAATTGTGAATCTCAGCTGGTGTGAGAGAGACAGTTGCCTGGGTCAATTGTGAATCTCAGCTGGTGTGAGAGAGACAGTTGCCTGGGTCAATTGTGAATCTCAGCTGGTGTGAGAGAGACAGTTGCCTATGGATAGGGAACATTTTGATGGATTTAGATTACTACTCAAAATTAGGTTTATTGATGTTGTTTGCCTCTCTGTCAGTCGCTAAAGAATAAAAATTCATCTCATTCGGTTTCCTCTCATTCGGTTTGAGGAAAATGATGGACCTGGCGGACGATGGGTACATGGAACGTCGCCATGGACTTGTTGCCTCAGTATTAACAGGATGTAACGGGTCACATCCCAGAAATAAAAGAAAAGGACACCATTGTTCTTCTATTAATTATCAAAGACAAGACAGCATGGAATTCCTGTATTTGTTCAATATTTTTACTCAACATTGGGTTCAATGTATAGAGAAACGTGCAAATAAATGTCTTTACTACACTTTTAGTGTTCTTATTGAATGTTGACAATTTACCTTTTCTTCACTACTTCATGTAGTGCTATACTTTGTTATTCAGGTGACGCTGTACTCCCTGTCACTATGATTCAGGTGACATTGTACTCCCTGTCTATCCCTGTCACTATCTTTCGGATAAGATACTAGAGACAGGCTCACTCAGGTTCTGTCCTCCCAGCCACTGTTGTCCAGGAAAGATGTAACTGTGGCTGAAAAGATGACCGATGGACACTTGGCTGACAGATATTTGACCGAAGGACAACTGGCCTAACGGACAATGTGCTGTCAGTCATTAGTCCGAATGGACAACAGAGCTAACGGATAATTAGATTAGGAAAGGTTAGGTTAGGTCATGTTACGTTAGATTGAATTAGGTTTGTTATTTTATGGCCTTCTTAATTTTGTTTGTTAATTTTAAACATGCTATGATGAATGTCGTGATGTTTGTCCGTTCCTTGAAATGTTCGTTCGGTCGAATATCCGGGAACAGATGTAACATTGCGTTATCTTCAACTTTCTGGTAATCACTAATTACGATATTTCAGTTTATTTTGACTGGAAGTGAGAGAAGGCACTAGACAGGGATTGCAGTGACAGGAGACGAGGAAACAATAGACCATTTATGGTACAATGAATGAATCAAACAGGAGTGTAGGCAACAATAGACCTTTCATGGTACAATGAATGAATCAAAGTAACAGGAGTGTAGGCAACAATAGACCATTCATGGTACAATGAATGAATCAAAGTAACAATAGACCTATTTTGAGTGTGGTAACAATGAATGAATCAAAGTAAAGTAGCAGGAGTGTAGGCAACAATAGACCATTCATTGATTAAACTTACTAAAGACCATTCATCTATTTTGAATGAATCAAAGTAACAGGAGTGTAGGCAACAATAGACCATTCATGGTACAATGAATGAATCAAAGTAACAGGAGTGTTGGCAACAATAGACCATTCATGGTACAATGAATGAATCAAAGTAACAGGAGTGTTGGCAACAATAGACCATTCATTGATTAAACTTACTAAGTCACTAAATCTATTTTGAATCCTTTACTTATTGATATTTAACAATCTGAATATTGTCTCATACATGTAAGTGGAGACAAGTAAGTATGTGCAGATAGCCTTTAATAAACTATGAGAGAAACATGTTAGTTATGACGATCAGTTATTTATAAAAGGACTTGTAGTTAATTAAGTATTCTTAAGTGATTCAGAAAATAAATGCTGAATAACTAATTACAGCACATCAGGCCTCAGTAATATTGTGCTCTCTCATTATGAGTATGAAATAATTATTATAATAAAAATGAAGCGCTAAACCTACAAGAGTCATAAAGCTATTAGTATGAAAAAAAGGCAATGCAGAGTACAATTTACAAGACATTTTTGAGAATAAATGTCACAAGGGTTCTATCAGTCAGTGTTTGCACTACTTGACAATGTGTGAAAATACGTTCTATACTCCAAAAAATTTAGCAAGATATTGTATAATAAAAGGGGAAAAATGGTTTTAAACTTCATCATTTGAGGGGGACGTAGAGAGGTGTGAAGCCCAAACACAGCATTACCTCAGAGAGGAACTTAACTCTTCAAATGTAGCAACACCATGAAGCACTGACCATATATGATATTACAACACAAGTGTTTAAATATCAGTATATACAAACAGATGTAATTACAGGGGAGGACACACAGAAATCTGCGCCCAGTAAATACATCCGCCCGGGAAGACTAGAAACAGTGCAGCCAGAAGAGAAGAACTCCTCTACCTAGACCACCATGAGGAGGCCACTTATTGTTTTTTAAATGGTCTATTTAAATGTCATAACTTTTTATGTTCTTATTTGAGTTTTTCCGCAATTTTATTCATATAATAATGTGATCTTAGTATGTTTTTATGTGTAACTTCCTTATCTCTGTATTTATTTCAGGTGTTATCGTGTTAAACATTGTGTTCCTCATATCACCAGTGTTATTATGTATTATCGTAACATTTATAACTTTACATAACAGCGTCATCTTTGTATCCTTGATATTACCTTATATAAAAGCGTAATATTTGTTTTTCTAAATTTATTTAGTTTCATAATATTGTGATCTTAGCATGTCTAATGTTATTATGTATAAAAGTAACACATATATCCCTGGTATTACTGTATATAACACAGTGATCTTTATGTCTCTGATAACACAAGCAAAGTTTTCTGATAGTCTTGGTAAATGCTCTTTATCTATTTCTGTATTCAAGAGTTCCTCCTTTAATAACTTGACGGATAATAATTATATGATGTTCTAGACAGAAATTCAAATTGTTTACCAGCTATTATGTTGCATCCACTTTTCTCTAGCGACTTTTTCCAATATTGTTACATCACTTATCAAGGCAGCAACCTTAACCTAAACCCTGACACTTTTTGTTGAACTTTGAGATACTGTACCAACTGCATTCGCCTGCATATGAACTCTCCTGTATTGTGTGTGTGTGTGTGTGTGTGTGTGCGTGTGAGTGTGAGTGTGAGTGTGAGTGTGTGTGTGTACTCGCCTAGTTGAGGCTGTAGGGGTCGAGTCCTAGCTCCTGGCCCCGCCTCTTCACTGGTCGCTGCTAGGTCACTCTCCCTGCACCATGAGCTTTATTATACCTCTGCTTAAAGCTATGTATGGATCCTGCCTCCTCAACATCGCTTCCCAAACTATTCCACTTCCTGACTACTCTGTGGCTGAAGAAATACTTCCTAATATCCCTGTGATTCATCTGTGTCTTCAGCTTCCAACTGTGTCCCCTTGTTGCTGTGTCCCATCTCTGGAACATCCTGTCTTTGTCCACCTTGTCAATTCCTCTCAGTATTTTGTATGTCGTTATCATGTCCTCCCTATCTCTCCTGTCCTCCAGTGTCGTCAGGTCGATTTCCCTTAACCTCTCCTCGTAGGACATACCTCTTAGCTCTGGGACTAGTAAATAACAACTGCCCGGGTGTTGCGCATGTGTCTTAATTTCACCTTGTCGGCATTATATACCATTCTTGTACTACTACTACTACTACTACCACCACCACCTGTTCCTGCCTATATATAGCCGCCCTGCTTCACTTCTGGTTAGTGTGACTTTGTCAATGGTCCAAGTCGGACCGAAACGTCGTCGTAAGCTTCTCTCTTTTATGTGCGGGTTATTTGTGTATCTGGGACTAGTCTTGTTGCAAACCTTTGCACTTTCTCTAGGTTCTTTGCGTACTTGGCTAGGAGTGGGTTCCAAACTGGTGCCGCATACTCCAATATGGGCCTAACGTACACGGTGTACAGGGTCCTGAACGATTCCTTATTAAGATGTCAGAATGCTGTTCTGAGGTTTGCTAGGCGCCCATATGCTGCAGCAGCTATTTGGTTGATGTGCGCTTCAGATGTGCCTGGTGTTATACTCACCCCAAGATCTTTTTCCTTGAGTGAGGTTTGTAGTCTCTGGCCCCCTAGACTGTACTCCGTCTGAGGTCTTCTTTGCCCTTCCCCAATCTTCATGACTTTGAACTTGGTGGGGTTGAACTCCAGGAGCCAATTGCTGGACCAGGTCTGCAGCCTGTCCAGATCCCTTTGTAGTTCTGCCTGGTCTTCGATCGAATGAATTCTTCTCATCAACTTCACGTCATCTGCAAACAGGGACACTTCGGAGTCTATTCCTTCCTTCATGTCGTTCACAAATACCAGAAACAGCACAGGTCTTAGGACTGACCCCTGTGGGACCCCGCAGGTCACAGGTGCCCACTTTGACACCTCGCCACGTACCATGACTCGCTGCTGTCTTCCTGACAAGTATTCCCTGATCCATTGTAGTGCCTTCCCTGTTATCCCTGCTTGGTCTTCAGTTTTTGCACTAATCTCTTGTGTGGAACTGTGTCAAACGCCTTCTTGCAGTCCAAGAAAATGCAATCCACCCACTCCTCTCTCTCTTGTCTTACTGCTGTCACCATGTCATAG
Organism: Cherax quadricarinatus; assembly: GCF_038502225.1. Lineage (NCBI taxonomy): Eukaryota > Metazoa > Arthropoda > Malacostraca > Decapoda > Parastacidae > Cherax > Cherax quadricarinatus. The sequence continues at coordinate 7,391 of NW_027200271.1, read as the reverse complement.
AACTCTAGGAGGTTTGTGACACAGGATTTCCCGTCCAGGAAACCATGTTGGCTGGTGTTGATGAGATCGTTCCTTTCTAGGTGTTCCACCACTCTTCTCCTGATAATCTTCGCCATGACTTTGCATACTCTACATGTCAGTGACACTGGTCTGTAGTTTAGTGCTTCATGTCTGTCTCTTTTTTTAAAGATTGGGGCTACAATTGCTGTCTTCCATGCCTCAGGCAATCTCCCTGTTTCGATACATGTATTGAATATTGTTGTTAGGGGTACACATAGCGCCTCTGCTCCCTCTCTCAGGACCCATGGAGAGATGTTATCCGGCCCCATTGCTTTTGAGGTATCTAGTTCACTCAGAAGCCTCTTCACTTCTTCCTCGGTTGTGTGCACTGTGTCCAGCACTTGGTGGTGTACCCCACCTCTCCGTCTTTCTGGAGCCCCTTCTGTCTCCTCTGTGAACGCTTATTTAAATCTCTTTTTGAGTTTCTCACATACTTCACGGTCATTTCTTGTTGATTGCCTGGTCCTTGACTGTTGTTTTCCTCCTGATGTGGCTGTATAACAGCTTCAGGTCAGCTATGTCATTTTCATATTGTCGCTGGGCCTCCCTTCTTATCTATGCATAATCATTTCTGGCTCTACGGCTGCTCTCCTTATTCTCCTGGGTCCTTTGCCTTCTATATTTCTTCTATTTCTTAGCACACTTGTTTTTTTCCTCCCTGCACCTTTGGGTGAACCATGGGCTCATCCTGGCTTTTTCATTATTCCTGTTTCCCTTGGGTACAAACCTCCCCCCTATCTCTCCTGTCCTCCAGTGTCGTCAGGTCGATTTCCCTTAACCTCTCCTCGTAGGACATACCTCTTAGCTCTGGGACTAGTCTTGTTGCAAACCTTTGCACTTTCTCTAGTTTCTTTACGTGCTTGGCTAGGTGTGGGTTCCAAACTGGTGCCGCATACTCCAATATGGGCCTAACGTACACGGTGTACAGGGTCCTGAACGATTCCTTATTAAGATGTCGGAATGCTGTTCTGAGGTTTGCTAGGCGCCCATATGCTGCAGCAGTTATTTGGTTGATGTGCGCTTCAGGAGATGTGCCTGGTGTTATACTCACCCCAAGATCTTTTTCCTTGAGTGAGGTTTGTAGTCTCTGGCCCCCTAGACTGTACTCCGTCTGCGGTCTTCTTTGCCCTTCCCCAATCTTCATGACTTTGCACTTGGTGGGGTTGAACTCCAGGAGCCAATTGCTGGACCAGGTCTGCAGCCTGTCCAGATCCCTTTGTAGTTCTGCCTGGTCTTCGATCGAATGAATTCTTCTCATCAACTTCACGTCATCTGCAAACAGGGACACTTCGGAGTCTATTCCTTCCGTCATGTCGTTCACAAATACCAGAAACAGCACTGGTCCTAGGACTGACCCCTGTGGGACCCCGCTGGTCACAGGTGCCCACTCTGACACCTCGCCACGTACCATGACTCGCTGCTGTCTTCCTGACAAGTATTCCCTGATCCATTGTAGTGCCTTCCCTGTTATCCCTGCTTGGTCCTCCAGTTTTTGCACTAATCTCTTGTGTGGAACTGTGTCAAACGCCTTCTTGCAGTCCAAGAAAATGCAATCCACCCACCCCTCTCTCTCTTGTCTTACTGCTGTCACCATGTCATAGAACTCCAGTAGGTTTGTGACACAGGATTTCCCGTCCCTGAAACCATGTTGGCTGCTGTTGATGAGATCATTCCTTTCTAGGTGTTCCACCACTCTTCTCCTGATAATCTTCTCCATGACTTTGCATACTATACATGTCAGTGACACTGGTCTGTAGTTTAGTGCTTCATGTCTGTCTCCTTTTTTAAAGATTGGGACTACATTTGCTGTCTTCCATGCCTCAGGCAATCTCCCTGTTTCGATAGATGTATTGAATATTGTTGTTAGGGGTACACATAGCGCCTCTGCTCCCTCTCTCAGGACCCATGGAGAGATGTTATCCGGCCCCATTGCCTTTGAGGTATCTAGCTCACTCAGAAGCCTCTTCACTTCTTCCTCGGTTGTGTGTACTGTGTCCAGCACTTGGTGGTGTACCCCACCTCTCCGTCTTTCTGGAGCCCCTTCTGTCTCCTCTGTGAACACTTCTTTGAATCTCTTGTTGAGTTCCTCACATACTTCACGGTCATTTCTTGTTGTCTCTCCTCCTTCCTTCCTTAGCCTGATTACCTGGTCCTTGACTGTTGTTTTCCTCCTGATGTGGCTGTATAACAGCTTCGGGTCAGATTTGGCTTTCGCTGCTATGTCGTTTTCATATTGTCGTTGGGCCTCCCTTCTTATCTGTGCATATTCATTTCTGGCTCTACGACTGCTCTCCTTATTCTCCTGGGTCCTTTGCCTTCTATATTTCTTCCATTCCCTAGCACACTTGGTTTTTGCCTCCCTGCACCTTTGGGTGAACCATGGGCTCATCCTGGCTTTTTCATTATTCCTGTTACCCTTGGGTACAAACCTCTCCTCGGCCTCCTTGCACATTGTTGTTACATATTCCATCATCTCATTAACTGGCTTCCCTGCCAGTTCTCTGTCCCACTGAACCCCGTTCAGGAAGTTCCTCATTCCCAAGTAGTCCCCTTTCTTGTAGTTTGGCTTCATTCACCATGGCCTTCCTGCTTCCCCCTCAACTTGTAGCTCTAGTGTGTATTCGAAGCTTAAAACCACATGATCGCTGGCCCCAAGGGGTCTTTCATATGTGATGTCCTCAATATTTGCACTACTCAAGGTGAATACTAGGTCCAGTCTTGCTGGTTCATCCTCTCCTCTCTCTCTTGTAGTGTCCCTTACGTGTTGGTACATGAAGTTTTCCAGTACCACCTCCATCATCTTAGCCCTCCATGTATCTTGGCCCCCATGTGGCTCCAAGTTCTCCCAATCGATTTCCTTGTGGTTAAAGTCACCCATGATCAGGAGCTTTGCCCTGCATGCATGAGCTCTTCTGGCCACTGCAGCCAGTGTGTCAACCATCGCTCTATTGCTCTCATCATACTCTTGCCTTGGCCTCCTGCTGTTCTGTGGTGGGTTATACATCACTGCAATTACCACCTTGGGACCTCCATAGTGAAGCATTCCCGCTATGTAATCGCTTGCTTCTCCGCTGTCTCCTCTCTCCAGCTCATCAAAATTCCATCGGTTTTTGATCAGCAGTGCCACTCCTCCACCCCCCTGTTCCCTCTGTCTTTCCTCAGGATCTGGTATCCCATTGGAAAGATGGCATCTGTTATCATACCTGTAAGCTTGGTTTCTGTGAGAGCTATGATGTCCAGTGATGCCTCTTTGACTCTTTCGTGCCACTCCTCCCACTTATTTGTTATTCCATCAGCGTTTGTGTACCATACCTTCAGTTTCCTCTCCAACACTGTGGTTTGGGGGGCCTGTGAGGGTGGGAGACCTGGTAGCATACTGTGGGATTCTATAGCTGGGTGTTGGGTGGAAGCTGTGAGTATGGATTGTAGTTTGTGTTGGGATGGTGTGATAGGTTGTGGGGTTCTGAGGATGGTTCTGTGTGTGCTTGCCCTTGCTGCTCTGTTAGCTCTGATTGACCTCTGCTGGTTCCATCCTTGTCTCCATTCCTAGCTCCTTTCGCTTTTTTGTCCTCTCCCTCAGCTGCTGTCATTCTGTTTGTGTTCTGTCTCTGTCTAGGAACACCCTCTTGTACTCTGCCAAGTACGTCAACCGTGGTTTTTCTTGGAGGATCCTGTTCTGCACTGTTTCTGCCCTGAGAATCAGCTTGATCGGTCGTTTTCTCCCGTTCAAGTACCCCTTATTCTCTGAAAATTTACAATCTCGTCCATGTCTTCTTCTCCTATTTCTGTGATGTTCTCAATCTTCTTTCTGCCTGCCGTCTTTCAGTGTGTGTCCTTTCCTCTCTCTCCTGAAGCCAATGGATAAACACTGATTTTGCCCTTTCCTCCTCCCATTGCCTCTCCCTCTGTGACTCTGGTTCCTGTCTGTACGTGGTCATTTTCTCCCTTGTTTTTTCCAGTGGCTCTTGGTAGCATGGTTGTGCCTCTGCATTTGACCTATCACCCTCTCCATCTGCACCCAGCTGCTCTCCCCTTTCACTCCTTGGCCCTTCTTGGCAGGCTGATATGACCTTAGCATAATTCATATCTCCTTCCTTCCTGTTCGGCCTCTCAGCTTCATATGCTGTGTCTTCTCTGGTCAATGCCCCTGTAACTCGCTTCAGCCTGTTTACCTCATCTTCTAGGACCCTTATCCTGGCTACTGCAGTTTCGACTTGTGCCTCCCAATTCTTCTTCTCCTTCTCCAACCTCTTTTCTAATTTCACAGAAAGCTCTGTCTCCATTTTTTCAGAAAGCTCTCCTAATTTTCTCTCCCACTCTTGTTCCATCCTTTTCCACTGCTCCTCCATCCACTCCTCCTACCAGAACCATTCTCATCTGATCCCTGGTTCCTTCGAGTCCTCACCATTTTTTTGTACTCACCTAATTACTAACCTAACTGTGGTTGCAGAGGTCGAGACTCAGCTCCTGGCCCCGCCTCTTCACTGACCGCTACTAGGTCCTCTCTCTCCCTGCTCCATGAGCTTTATCATACCTCGTCTTAAAACTATGTATAGTTCCTGCCTCCACTACATCGCTTGCCAGACTATTCCACTTCCTAACTACTCTATGACTGAAGAAATACTTCCTAACATCCCTTTGACTCATCTGAGTCTTCAGCTTCCAATTGTGACCCCTTGTTTCTGTGTCCCATCTCTGGAACATCCTGTCTCTGTCCACCTTGTCTATTCCACGCAGTATTTTGTATGTCGTTATCATGTCTCCCCTGACCCTCCTGTCCTCCAGTGTTGTCAGACCGATTTCCCTTAACCTTTCTTCATAGGACATTCCCCTTAGCTCTGGAACTAGCCTTGTTGCAAACCTTTGCACTTTCTCTAATTTCTTGACGTGTTTGACCAGGTGTGGGTTCCAAACTGGTGCTGCGTACTCCAGTATGGGCCTGACGTACACAGTGTATAAAGTCTTGAACGATTCCTTACTGAGGTACCGGAACGCTATTCTCAGGTTTGCCAAGCGCCCATATGCCGCAGCAGTTATCTGGTTAATGTGTGCTTCTGGCGATGTACTCGGTATTATACTCACTCCTAGGTCTTTCTCCTTGAGTGAGGTTTGCAGCCTTTGGCCTCCTAGCCTATACTCTGTCTGCGGTCTTCTTTGCCCTCCTCCGATCTTCATGACTTTGCATTTGGCGGGGTTAAATTCTAGGAGCCAGTTTCTGGACCACACATCCAGCCTGTCCAGGTCTCTTTGTAGACCTGTCTGGTCCGCGTCTGATTTAATTCTCCTCATTAACTTCACGTCATCTGCAAACAGGGACACTTCTGAGTCTATCCCTTCCGTCATGTCGTTCACATATACCAAGAATAGCACTGGTCCCAGGACTGACCCCTGTGGGACCCCGCTCGTCACTGGCGCCCACTGTGATACCTCATCACGGACCATGACTCGCTGTTGCCTCCCTGTTAGGTATTCTCTGATCCATTGCAGTGCCCTTCCTGTTATACGTGCCTGTTCCTCTAGCTTCTGTACTAATCTCTTGTGAGGAACTGTGTCGAAGGCCTTCTTGCAGTCCAAGAAAATGCAATCAACCCACCCCTCCCTCTCATTTCTTACTTCAGTTACCTTGTCATAAAACTCTAGTAGGTTTGTGACACAGGATTTGCCTTCCATGAATCCGTGCTGGCTGTCGTTTATAATCTTGTTCCGCTCCAGGTGCTCCACCACTCTCCTCCTGATAATCTTTTCCAAGACTTTGCATACTATACATGTCAGTGACACTGGTCTATAATTTAGTGCTTCATTTCTGTCTCCCTTCTTAAAGATGGGGACTACATTTGCCTTCTTCCATACTTCAGGTAGTTGCCCAGTTTCAAGGGATGTGTTGAAGATGTGTGTGTGTGTGTGTGTGTGTGTGTGTGTGTGTGTGTGTGTGTGTGTGCTCCTGGCCCCGTCTTTTCACTGATTGCTTCCAAGTTCTCTCTCTCTCTCCCTGCTGCATGAGCTTTATCATACCTCGTCTTAAAACTATATATGGTTCCTGCCTCCACTACGTCAGTTTCTAGGCCGTTCCACTGATACAGTTCAAAACAGCCACACACAGTGTCAGAAGGAAATGTAAGATATTTTTTTAAGTAAATTAAGAAGTAGGTGTTTGTGTATAGCCTCTCCGTTATATAATTATTAATGTCCTGGTCGTCTGTGTTATTGTACTGTACTGGTCTTGTGTGTTACTGTACTGGTCTTCTGTGTTACTGTACTGGTCTTCTGTGCTTTTGTACTATACTGGTCTTCTGTGTTGTTGTACTCTACAGGTCTTCTGTGTTATTTTACTGCACGGGTCTTCTTTGTTACTGTACTGGTCTCCTGTGTTACTGTACTGTACTGGTCTTCTGTGTTATTGTAGTGTACTGGTCTTCTGTGCTATTGTACTGGTCTTCTGTGTTATTGCACTGGTTTTCTGTGTTACTGTACTGGTCTTCTGTGTTATTGTACTGTATTGGCCTTCTGTGTTTTTGTACTGTACTGGTCTTCTGTGTTATTGTACTGTATTGGCCTTCTGTGTTTTTGTACTGTACTGGTCTTCTGTGTTATTGTACTGTACTGGTCTTCTGTGCTATTGTACTGGTCTTCTGTGTTATTGCACAGGGTTTCTGTGTTACTGTACTGTACTGTTCTTGCGTTATTGTACTGTACTGGTCTTCTGTGTTGTTGTACTGGTTTTCTGTGTTATTGTACTGTACTGGTCTTCTGTGTTGTTGTACTGGTTTTCTGTGTTATTGTACTGAACTGATCTTCAATGTTATTGTCTTCAGTGATTTTGTACTGTGCTGGTCTTCTGTGTTATTGTACGTTTTTAGCAGAAACTGTCTTCCCTACTTCCAGCTTTAATAGTCGCCGTCTGGTTGAATCCTCCCTAATACACAACTTTCCTTGTATGAATCTTAGCCCTGACTTCGTCTCTGTAGATGCCTTCCTCTCCCACTACATTGTAAAATGCTCCAAACTTCAGAACACCCGTGACTTAACCAGATTCTTCCTTTTCTCTTCTTCTCCCTCTTCCCCTTTCCTCTTTGCTTTTTGCTCTTCTTGCTTGTCTTTCTTTCTTCTGTCTTGTGTTTCTGTTCCTTCATTATTTATTTTATTATTTCCCCTCCCCCTCCTCTGTGTTCTTGCTTTCCCTCTGTGGGCACCTAGCTCCCTTGTGGGCCCCTAGCTCCCTTGTGGGCCCCTAGCTCCCTTGCAGTGCTTCCCTTTCTTCGCATTTGACTGGCTCCTCCTCCTTACTTCCCCATTACTCTTTCCTTCCATCTCCGTCACTACTACTACCATCA
>NW_027200270.1:0-22492 GCF_038502225.1 Cherax quadricarinatus | reverse complement strand
CCACCACCCATATACCTCAGCTGCTAGGTACCACCACCCATATACCTCAGCTGCTAGGTACCAACACCCAGATACCTCAGCTGCTAGGTACCAGCACCCAAATACCTCAGCTGCTAGGTACGAGCACCCAGATACCTCAGCTGCTAGGTACCACCACCCACATACCTCAGCTGCTAGGTACCACCACCCACATACCTCAGCTGCTAGGTACCACCACCCACATACCTCAGCTGCTAGGTACCACCACCCATATACCTCAGCTGCTAGGTAGCATCACCCACATACCTCAGCTGCTAGGTACCATCACCCACATACCTCAGCTGCTAGGTACCACCACCCATATACCTCAGCTGCTAGGTACCACCACCCACATACCTCAGCTGCTAGGTACCACCACCCACATACCTCAGCTGCTAGGTACCATCACCCACATACCTCAGCTGCTAGGTACCATCACTCACATACCTCAGCTGCTAGGTACCATCACCCACATACCTCAGCTGCTAGGTACCACCACCCACATACCTCAGCTGCTAGGTACTTCCACCCACATACCTCGATTGTTAGTTACCAACAGAGGGAGTGACGGGAGGGATAGTAACGAGGGGGTGACAGGAAGGGGTTTAATAACGAAAGGGAAGGGAAGTATAGTAACGAGAGGGGGAGAGGTATTGTAACGAAGGGGAAGGGGGTTAGTAACGAGAATAGGGAAGGTGAGTATAGTAACGAGGGGAAGGTGAGTATAGTAATGAGGGGAAGGTGAGTATAGTAATGAGGGGAAGGTGAGTATAGTAATGAGGGGAAGGTGAGTATAGTAACGAAGGGGAGGTGAGTATAGTAGCGAGGTGTAAGGGGTATAGTAACAAAGGGAGGGGGCTAGTAACGAGGGGAAGGGGTATAGTAACAAAGGGAGGGGGTTAGTAACGAGGGGAAGGGATATAGTAACAAAGGGAGGGGGTTAGTAACGATGGGTAAGGGGTATAGTAACAAAGGGAGGGGGTTAGTAACGAGGGGTAAGGGGTATAGTAACAAAGGGAGGGGGTTAGTAACGAGGGGTAAGGGGTATAGTAACAAAGGGAGGGGGTTAGTAACGAGGGGTAAGGGGTATAGTAACAAAGGGAGGGAGTTAGTAACGAGGGGTAAGGGGTATAGTAACAAAGGGAGGGGGTTAGTAACGAGGGGTAAGGGGTATAGTAACAAAGGGAGGGGGTTAGTAACGAGGGGTAAGGGGTATAGTAACAAAGGGAGGGGGTTAGTAACGAGGGGTAAGGGGTATAGTAACAAAGGGAGGGGGGTTAGTAACGAGGGGTAAGGGGTATAGTAACAAAGGGAGGGGGTTAGTAACGAGGGGTAAGGGGTATAGTAACAAAGGGAGGGGGTTAGTAACGAGGGGTAAGGGGTATAGTAACAAAGGGAGGGGGTTAGTAACGAGGGGTAAGGGGTATAGTAACAAAGGGAGGGGGTTAGTAACGAGGGGTAAGGGGTATAGTAACAAAGGGAGGGGTTTAGTAACGTGGGGTACGGGGTATAGTAACAAAGGGAGGGTGTTAGTAACGAGGGGTAAGGGGTATAGTAAGAAAGGGAGGGGGTTAGTAACGAGGGGTAAGGGGTATAGTAAGAAAGGGTGGGGGTTAGTAACGAGGGGTACGGGGTATAGTAACAAAGGGAGGGGGTTAGTAACGAGGGGTAAGGGGTATAGTAACAAAGGGAGGGGGTTAGTAACGAGGGGTAAGGGGTATAGTAAGAAAGGGAGGGGGTTAGTAACGAGGGGTAAGGGGTATAGTAACAAAGGGAGGGGGCTAGTAACGAGGGGTAAGGGGTATAGTAACAAAGGGAGGGGGTTAGTAACGAGGGGTAAGGGGTATAGTAACAAAGGGAGGGGGTTAGTAACGAGGGGTAAGGGATATAGTAACAAAGGGAGGGGGTTAGTAACGAGGGGAAGGGGTATCGTAACAAAGGGAGGGGGTTAGTAACGAGGGGTAAGGGGTATAGTAACAAAGGGAGGGGGCTAGTAACGATGGGTAAGGGGTATAGTAACAAAGGGAGGGGGGGTTAGTAACGAGGGAAGGTGACTATAGTAACGAGGAGGGAGGGGGTAGTTGAAGAGGCGACCATCACACAACAACATAAATGCGGAAATACGAGCACCTAGTGAAGCGAACTTCCAACATTATTGATGACACATTGATGTCATGTAACTATCCTTACTTCCGCTAGGCTTCCCATCCCGCTTAAGTTATTATAAATGGCGGGACATGTATCACTGTCCGGGTCACTAACTACGCCCCTGGTGACATTGCTATATAATAAAAAAAAAACTAGAGTTATTTAGGCAGGAAGGTAGTTTACCTGTAAAGGGTTTCGGGGGTCAACGCCCCCGCGGCCCGGTCTGAGACCAGGCCTCATGGTGGATCAGGGTCTGATCAACCAGGCTGTTACTGCTGGCCGCACGCAAGCTGACGTACGAACCACAGCCCGGTTGGTCAGGTACTGACTTTAGGTGCCTGTCCAGTGCCTTCTTGAAGACAGCCAGGGGTCTATTGGTAATCCCCCTTATGTATGCTGGGAGGCAATTGAACAGTCTTGGGCCCCGGACACTTATTGTGTTGTCTCTCAGTGTACTCGTGGCGCCCCTGCTTTTCATCGGGGGAATGTTGCATCTCCTGCCGAGTCTTTTGCTTTCATAGGGAGTGATTTTCGTGTGCAGGTTTGGTACCAATCCCTCCAGGACCTTCCAAGTGTATATTATCATGTATCTCTCTCGCCTGCGTTCGAGGGAATACAGATCAAGGACCTTCAACCGTTCCCAGTAGTTTAGGTGCCTTATTGTACTCATGTATGCCATGAAAGTTCTTTGTACACTCTCCAGGTCTGCAATGTCGCCAGCCTTGAAGGGGGCCGTTAGTGTACAGCAGTATTCCAGCCTAGTTTTGAAGGTTCTCATTATCCATCGTATTATTTTCCTAGCGGATGAGGTAGATACATTGCTGTGGTCTTTGAAGGCGAGATCCTCTGCTATTGTATGGTTAGAATTTGTCGTATACCCTGACACATTTTTAATTTCTTCAAGTTTCCCATATCTGAGTATTAGGATAATATCAGAGATTTTTGAAATGACCACATTTTGGGTCTCGATAATAAAGAATTCATTTAGATTGTCGACCCATAGTCTGGGTAACGGCAAGCTGAACACTGAGTCGTATCGAGACTTGCGTATCTCACTCATTTCTTTGCTGTCATCTGTGTATGTCTCATCTCGCCTAAGCAGGGGCTCAGTACATAAAAACAGGGGATTACCAATAGACCCATGGCTGTCTTGAAGAAGGCGCTGGACAGGCACCTAAAGTCAGCACCTGAATAGCCGGGCTGTGGTTCGTAATCAGTTTGCGTGCGGCCAGCAGTAACAGGCTGGTTGATCAGACCCTGATCCACCACGAGGCCTGGTCTCAGACCGGGCCGCGGGGGCGTTGACCCCTCGAAACCCTCTCCAGGTAGCCTTGTGTGAGCGTATTAGATCAAAGTGAGTGGAGACAAATGGTCTTCATATTTTGACGTATTGTTGGAGTGTGAGCAAAGTGACATTTATGATGGGATTACAAGAAACTGATTAGCTGGTTTCGAGTCCTGGAGATGGGAAGAACAGCGCCGCCAGCACTCTGAAGGAAGAGTGGCGGATGTTACATTTCGGAGGGTCATTTGAATTGCAATGTTTGCGCACTTCTGGCGTAACATATATTGAATGAATGATGGTGAATATGTTTCCTTGTTTATCTGGTCGTTCTATCTCAGTGAGAGACGGCCAGTGTGCTTTTAAAAAATAATAGTAATAAGAGGAGACAATGGCAGCTGGTGTGCTGGAGAGCTCTAAAGCCAGAATCATAGTTTCCACATTCAGTCGTGTTCAGCACGAGGTGTCGGAAGGTGAGCACTACTGTTGTGCTGTGTTACTCCCTAGCATTATTGTGCCATCTTCCCACCAGCACCCACTGGGTGCTGTCAACCCACCAGCATTCACCGTTGTGCTCTTTTTCCCATCAGCACCCACCTGCTGTGGTAAGTATTCAATTTGAGGCATTTTAGTAATAATGTCAGTTGACTTAGCAAGTCCCCTTTCCCCTCTTCCAAGAAAAGTGAAACAGTGTTAAGCATATTTTTGATATGTAATATAGCACACACGTTACTATACTACAATTTATAGAAAATATAAAAATCTAATTTACCCAGTATATCCAAAGGTTTGCATAACTATAATTCACTGTTTTCTTTAGAGTCAATCTTCAGGTCATCCGTAATATTTTTTAAGTTGTGTAGATGTGTGCTGGTATACCTCCACTTTATGTAATTTTAATTTTTAAAGGGGTAGGCGGGAAGAAAGGGGTAGTGGAAGGACTCGGTCAGTGGTAGGTCTTCATACGACTAAAACCCACGTTAAGAAACGCTTGTCCTGTTTCCTGATAATCTTATCTAGCATATCTCTAGCAACAAGGTTAAGCTCTGGCTCCTCTTACAAACTCATTTCTTACCCTATCCATCATCCAAGCTTATTCCTCAAGGGTCTTTTCTTTACATAAGTCTCTCTTCGTGTATCTTATTGTATGTACTCTTAAAGTTTATTTTATTCCATTTATACCCATACCTGGGATTAATTTTCGATTGCTGGTGGAGGGCCACACGCGGCCTTGATGGCCTTCGTGTGTCAACAGGCTTTAAGCCCGATCAACCGACCTCATTCATCGAGAGGAGCTTCAGGAGGACAGAAAGATCTCACCAGCCCAGCTCCTCGAGGTCCTCCTGGGGACCACAGTAAGGCTCAGAACCAGATTATGATTACAAACATCCATTCCACACTAGAAATCGACTAGTTATTCACTGGTACATTTACCAACCCTCCTTCAGGAGCCAGTGGTGGGTTACCTGATTAAGACCCCTGTCAGGACTGATCCTGATGAATATATTCACGAGAGACTAACTTTTTTCAAGGTTATGTGCGCCGAGAGGTGTATGTCATTCAGTGCATCTCCGTGTACATACACTGAGATATACTTTAATCCCAATTTTATTAATTAAAGTGTTCTTGACTGGTGGTGAACGAGTGACATGACTTTGAGCCCAGTTCATCAATCAGCAAATATTAAACTGGTACACACTGAGAACAACAATGTGCACTTAAAGGGGATGTGTATCTCGGTATATATACACTTAAGAGTTTACTTTAACATACTTTAGGTACAAAAATATTCTTGACTGATAGTGTACAGGTTACATGCAACATTAATGGCCTGGTGTTGACGACAGGCCTTAAACATAATTAGGCAGTTACTCCTAGTCTTTAACACACTACAAAATATTAAACCGCTTCGATACTCGTGGTTCAAGTGGTAGCGGCAGCAGCGGCAGCAGCAATCTCCAAGCTCCGTACTTTTCTTCAACTATCAGAGCCACCAATGCTCCTATGATGACCTAGTTACAAGCAAAACTGCACTACCCAACGTAGCACCCAGAATGACCAAAGATTACCAACAGTGAAACCTACAAATCGAAAATATTAGAGATCAAAGGAAGACTGCCCACAAACCGAAAGCAACCAAACTTCCCACCACTACAGATATCAGTACTAAAACTCAACCCACAACTCAGGATATAAATAACCATAATTTAAACCTAGAAGATGATTGATCACGTTGACCCTGATCTAAACCTCCATAATCTGACACACAATCAAAACCTATTGGAAAGTAACTGCCTTTACTACACAGCATCACAAGCCAGCACTATCCTAAACAATGCTAAAAGTCTATCAGTACTTAACTACAACATCAGGTCCTTAAGCAAACACTATGATGACCTCCTGGCACTCCTTGAATCACTAAAGACACCCTTCTCCTGCATTATTCTTACTGAGACCTGGCTTAAGCAGGACACAATAGATATCTACCCTCTACCAGGATACACAGCAATCCACAACTGCAGACCATACCAAGTTGGGGGTGGTATTGCAATCTATTACTCTAACCAATTATCTTGTATTAGCACCACTTGCTTTAGTGATGAATATGGAGAATACATTTTTGCTAATTTTACTGTAAAAAACCTTAAGACGCCTATAACAATCGGTGCCATTTACCGGATACCCCACACAAACATCCCAAATTTCAGTGAGAAATTAAAGGCACTAATAACAAACAGACAAATGAATAAGCACCACCTTCTCTTAGCTGGAGACTTCAACATCAACCTTGGCCTACTAGATGATCAGCCTGTAACTGATTTCATCAACAATATGAACAACACACTTCTCATACCAACAATAACTAAACCAACCAGGCTCACTGAAACAAGTGCAACCATAATAGACCACATATGGACCAATATACTAGCCCCCCTTAAATCAGGGATAATCACAGATAGCACTACAGACCACTACCCTACCTTCCTCTTGACAAACATTAGTAAACCACCACTTGAATACAACAAAGTTTCATTTAGACTCCATGATGAGGCCTCAATAAGGAAGTTCACAGCTGACCTAGAGACTGTTGACTGGCCTACAGAATTCTCCAAGGCCAATGGTATTGATGACTGGACAGACATTTTTCTTAACAAATTACTTAGACTATACAACAAACATTGTCCTATAAAAACGAAACAGATCACAAACAAACGGCTTGGTTGCCCATGGCTAACCAGCACCATTCTGAAATCCATTGATAAGAAACACCAATATGAAAAGCAATATAGACAGGGCTTAATACACAAAGATATTCTTAAACACTATTCATCAGTCCTCACCAAAGTAATAAAGAAAGCCAAACAACTATACTACTCCAGTAGATTCACTGACACAAGAGGAGATATAAAAAAGACCTGGAAAACACTCTCTCAGATTCTAGGGACCCACAAACTGAAAAAAAACAAGAATATTGCCCTAACTAAACCTAATGAAACACCACTGCATCCCACTGACACAGCTAACAAGATAAACGACTTCTTCTCAACCATAGGTTCTAATCTCGCCAATAAAATCCCATGCACCAATGCCCATGCCGGGGACTACCTAGATGGGAATTTCCCAAATTCCTTCTATCTTGCTCCAACTGAGCCCATGGAAGTCACCGAGATTATAAAGTCACTTAAAAATAACTCAGGGAATCTGTCTCATGTCCCACCATTATTGTACAAGAGAGCGGCCCATGTCCTCTCGCATGCTATCTCATTACTTTTTAACAAGTCACTAGAAACTAGCACCTTCCCGAAACTACTCAAGACGGCAAGGGTTACACCAATACATAAAGGTGGTGACCCTACAGATTTAAACAACTATAGGCCAATATCAAACTTACCATTGCTATCCAAAATCTTTGAGAAACTCGTGCACAGGAGACTATATTCATTTATAACGGCACAAAACATACTCAACCCCTGCCAATTTGGATTCAGGAAAAATAAAAGCACTAACGATGCAATCATAAAAATGCTAGATCTGCTTTACACAGCATTGGAAAATAAGGAATATCCACTAGGAATTTTTATTGACCTAAGAAAAGCTTTTGACACAGTAGACCACGGCATCCTACTCCACAAACTTGACCATTATGGTATAAGAGGCCATGCGCTTGCATATTTCAAATCTTACCTTACTAATAGGTATCAGTATGTCACCATTAAAGACACAGCATCAACAACACAGCCACTTGATACTGGAGTTCCGCAGGGAAGTGTCCTTGGTCCCCTGCTCTTCCTCATATACATCAATGATCTTCCAAACGTATCTCAACACCTGAACCCCATTCTCTTTGCTGACGACACGACTTATGTCATCTCTCACCCTAATCTTGCCACCCTCAACACCATTGTTAATGAGGAGCTGATCAAAATATCGACTTGGATGACAGCCAATAAACTTACGCTTAACACTGACAAAACCTACTACATTATGTTTGGTAGCAGAGCAGGAGATGCGCAAATTAACATTAAGATCGACAACACTCTAATTGCCAGGCATAATGAGGGCAAATTCCTAGGCCTATACCTCGACAACAACCTGAACTTCAGCACCCATATCCAACACATAACCAAAAAAGTATCCAAAACGGTTGGGATCCTCTCCAAGATACGATACTACGTGCCGCAAACTGCCCTTCTCACACTATACCATTCACTTATATATCCATACCTCACCTATGCTATCTGTGCTTGGGGTTCAACTGCAGCAACACACCTAAAGCCAATAATAACCCAACAAAAAGCCGCAGTAAGAATAATCACTAAATCCCATCCCTGGCAACACACCCCCCCCCACTCTTCATAGATCTAAACTTACTCCCTGTTCAGTACATCCACACTTACAAGCTCCAGGCAGACATCAACCAAATCTTTCAGTGGGCTGCAGAAAACAATATGAAGTTCAACGATGAGAAATTTCAATTACTCAGATATGGTAAACATGAGGAAATTAAATCTTCATCAGAGTACAAAACAAATTCTGGCCACAAAATAGAGCGAAACACCAACGTCAAAGACCTGGGAGTGATCATGTCGGAGGATCTCACCTTCAAGGACCATAACATTGTATCAATCGCATCTGCTAGAAAAATGACAGGATGGATAATGAGAACCTTCAAAACTAGGGAGGCCAAGCCCATGATGACACTCTTCAGGTCACTTGTTCTATCTAGGCTGGAATATTGCTGCACACTAACAGCACCTTTCAAGGCAGGTGAAATTGCCGACCTAGAAAATGTACAGAGAACTTTCACGGCGCGCATAACGGAGATAAAACACCTCAATTATTGGGAGCGCTTGAGGTTCCTAAACCTGTATTCCCTGGAACGCAGGAGGGAGAGATACATGATTATATACACCTGGAAAATCCTAGAGGGACTAGTACCGAACTTGCACACGAAAATCACTCACTACGAAAGCAAAAGACTTGGCAGACGATGCACCATCCCCCCAATGAAAAGCAGGGGTGTCACTAGCACGTTAAGAGACCATACAATAAGTGTCAGGGGCCCGAGACTGTTCAACTGCCTCCCAGCACACATAAGGGGGATTACCAACAGACCCCTGGCAGTCTTCAAGCTGGCACTGGACAAGCACCTAAAGTCAGTTCCTGATCAGCCGGGCTGTGGCTCGTACGTTGGTTTGCGTGCAGCCAGCAGCAACAGCCTGGTTGATCAGGCTCTGATCCACCAGGAGGCCTGGTCTCAGACCGGGCCGCGGGGGCGTTGACCCCCGGAACTCTCTCCAGCTAAACTCCAGGTGCAATCTACATCTACAGGACCTTAAATTCCAATATTAACCTTGACCTAAAATGCTTTCTTGATAGTTGTGATAGAACCCACAGGCACAACACCAGACACAAACATCTCTATGACATTCCCCGTGTCCGACTAAACCTTTACAAAAATTCAATGTATGTCAAAGGCCCTAAAATCTGGAACACCCTACCTGAAAATTCTAAAACTGCAGACACATTCATCACCTTCAAAACTAAAGACTGCAAGAAAAGAGCTCTTCAGATCATCAATTCTCCACGCATCAACACCGCTCCCAACAAAGTTATAATTCTTCCCAACAGCCAGGTTGCACTAAACGTCTCAAAAGTACTTTCACAAGCTAACACCAGAGTCGCCATCGCTTCTAGCACTTCAATAAAGGATCTAACCAGGACAAAACCCAAGCACCACGAACCAGTCAATGCAGGAGTCTACACTATACCCTGTGGAGGCTGTGACAAGATCTACGTAGGTGAAACAGCAAGAAACCTCGACACCCGCCTCAATGAACACATTTACGCATGTAGGAACGACAACTTAAACAACGCCTGTGTACAACACCGAAATTCCACCAATCATCTCATGAAATTCAGAGACGCCCAATTAGTGATCAAAGAAACTAATTTCCGCAGACGCAAGTGCCTTGAATCAGCACTGATCGCTGTTTCGAATACAATTAAACAAAACAACGGCAGCTTCACCATCTCCGAAGTCTTAGCAAGAATCCTCCTGAAAACAGTAAACCCTGCCATCACATAGTCTCTCCTGTTATACTACACAAAGCACATTACAGAGAGTGTACACTGAAAAAACCTGCCTCTTTCCAGTCTATATTTGTCCAACCTATTTTTATGTTACCCAAGTAATAGCTTTTATATCCTTTTACTCTTGTACGAATTAATTGCTCTACCATATTGTATTATTTTTGTTACTACTACTACTACTACTACTACTACTACTACCACTACTACTACTACCACTACCACTACCACTAGTGAACATCGAAATGGTACCTCACTAGTATTGCACCTCACTCAGAGCCTTTATATACCCTGTCCATGTATTGTTTGTAATGGCTTGATAAAGCTCCTGGAGAGCGAAACGTTGCCACAATAAATGTCATATTAGTTGCACTTGTGTCCTTTTACTTTACATACCTTCAAAACTACCATCAGAAAACATCTTATCTCCCTAATACACCCTGTCAACTAATTACACGAATACCACCTGGTGGTTCACACTTACACTCACTCACCCATTTGACCATAAACAGAAATATTAATCTCAATCTTAAAATAATGAATCTTGTGATACTCCAATACTGAAACTATGTACTGTGCCAAAACAAAAGCATTCACATTGCTAAACTCACAAACTAGTATTTAGTCACTTAGCCATAATACCAACTTACCTCATAATTTGTAATATTTTAAAATTAAGATTTAAACTAAGTCTGCCCGAAATGCCTAGCCATGCTAGGTGTTCTAGTGGTACACTGTAATTATTATTTTACTACATGTAAACCACACAATAACCAAATTCTGTAAACTCAGCATTGTAATACTTATAGAGAATAAACTGTGAATTTGAATTTGAATTGAATATCTCCCTGCCCTTGTTCTTTAAGCAATAAATAGGTACCTGGTTGTTAGTCTCCTCATACCTTCCCCTCTTCTTAATCCAGCATTAAGTAGGTACCTGGATCTCAGCCGACTGTAGTAGGTGATATCCTGGTGGGGTGTAAGTATATCTTGGATAGGTTTAGATAGGATAACAGTTCTTAGCCTGTAAATGAGTGACGTGAAATGAATAAATGATGACGTAATGACTGTAAGAGTCTGGGCTCAGCGTTGGTTCATCCTAAGTGAGCAGAGAGAGCTCACGTGCCGGGCTCAACGCTGGTTCATCCTAAGTGAGCAGAGAGAGCTCACGTGCCGGGCTCAACGCTGGTTCATCCTAAGTGAGCAGAGAGAGCTCACGTGCCGGGCTCAACGCTGGTTCATCCTAAGTGAGCAGAGAGAGCTCACGTGCCGGGTTCAACGCTGGTTCATCCTAAGTGAGCAGAGAGAGCTCACGTGCCGGGTTCAACGCTGGTTCATCTTAAGTGAGCAGAGAGAGCTCACGTGCCGGGCTCAACGCTGGTTCATCTTTAGTGAGCGCTGACAGAGCATTCATGTATACTACAGGAAATCAGCACCAGTGGTCAGTCTCGCTGTTTGATTATGTTATATGGAGCTTAAAATTCTTCCACCATGATTCCGTATGTGATAATGGTGGTCGTTGTGGTAGTATACCTGGTGGTGATGGTGGTAGTAGTGGTGATGGTGGTAGTGGTGGTAATGGTGGTAGGGGTGGTGGTAGTGGTGGTGATGGTGGTAGTGGTGGTGATGGTGGTAGGGGTGGTGATGTTGGTAGTGATGGTGGTAGTGGTGGTGATGGTGGTGGTGATGGTGGTGATGGTGGTAGTGGTGGTGATGTTGGTAGTGGTGGTGATGGTGGTAGTGGTGGTGATGGTGGTAGTGGTGGTGATGGTGGTAGTGGTGGTGATGGTGGTAGTGATGGTGGTAAGGGTGGTGATGGTGGTAGGGGTGGTGATGGTGGTGATGGTGGTGGTGATGGTGGTAGTGATGGTGATGGTGGTAGGGGTGGTGATGGTGGTAGTGATGGTGGTAGGGGTGGTGATGGTGGTGATGGTGATGGTGGTAGTGATGGTGATGGTGGTAGGGGTAGTGATGGTGGTAGGGGTGGTGATGTTAGTGGTGGTGATGTTGGTGGTGGTGATGGTAGTGGTGGTGATGTTGGTAGTGGTGGTGATGGTGGTAGTGTTGGTGATGTTGGTGGTGATGGTGGTAGTGGTGGTGATGGTGGTAGTGGTGGTGATGATGGTGGTAGTGGTGGTGATGGTGGTAGGGGTGGTGATGGTAGTGGTAGTGGTGGTGATGGTGGTAGTGGTGGTGATGGTAGTGATAGTGGTGGTGATGGTGGTAGTGGTGGTGATGATGGTAGTGGTGGTAGTGGTGGTGATGGTGGTGATGGTGTGGTGATGGTGGTGGTGGTGATAATGGTAGTGGTAGTGATGGTGGTAGTGGTGGTGATGATGGTAGTGGTGGTGATGGTGGTGGTGATGGTGGTAGTGGTGATGGTGGCAGCGGTAGTGATGGTGGTAGTGGTGGTGATGGTGGTAGTGGTAGTGATGGTGGTAGTGGTAGTGATGGTGGTGGTGATGGTGGTAGTGATGATGGTAGTGATGGTGGTAGTGGTAGTGATGGTGGAAGTGGTGGTGATGATGGTGGTGGTGATGGTGGTAGTGGTGATGGTGGCAGCGGCAGTGATGGTGGTAGTGGTGGTGATGGTGGTAGTGGTGGTGATGGTGGTAGTGGTAGTGATGGTGGTAGTGATGGTGGTAGTGATGGTAGTGATGGTGGTAGTGGTAGTGATGGTGGAAGTGGTGGTGATGGTGGTAGTGGTGGTGATGGTGGTAGTGGTGGTTATGGTGGTAGTGGTAGTGATGGTGGTGACAGTTGTGGTGGTAGTGTCTGTGTGCTCACCTATTTGTGGTTGCAAGGGTCGAATCTCAGCTGCGGGTCCTGCTCTTTACCACTTTCAGAATTTACTCCCTCCTAGCCTTATGAGGGTCCTGTCATGCCTGTTCTTAAAACTATGTACGGAATATACCAAAAGTTCTGCTGGGACAAGTATGGGTTGCCTCTGAAAGGTCCCCATTCGGTTATACATAATACCTGGAGTATGTACCTGGAGAGAGTTCCGGGGGTCAATGCCCCCGCGGCCCGACCTGTGACCAGGCTTCATGGTGGATCATAATTAGTATTATTAGTATTATTATATGTATTTCTTCCGCTGGGCGATACGAGAAATGTATCCCTGTATTGCATAACCCCAGTCCCCAGTATCTCAGTTCACGCGAAAGGCATAGTGCAGAGTGCGGCATAAATTTGTAAGTGGAAGGTGAAGATACATTTACAAGCCATCACATAGAAACCAATATCAGAATTTCTTTAATATAAATTGACAAATTAGAAGGTACAAAGCCCAACACAAAATTCAAACTTTCCACCAAGAAAGACCAGCATTAAAAGTTTAAAGTTGAGCTGAAGAGGCATTCTGTAGCTGTCTCACATAGACCAATATTAAATACTGCACTAACACTAGGTTTGAAGCCAGTCGAAAGACGCATTATCAAGCTATAGACAAATTCTTTTATCAAGTAAAATAGCCAAGTATGAACCGACACAGACCGAAATCAACCTATTTTTTTTTTCTCTCGGTGAACCTGAACAGCGAATGACTTTCGGTAATTTTATTTAGGCTTAACACCAGGCAGGGGCAACTATTAATATATTGTGTAATAGCTGGATAATGCGTCTTCTGGTAGGCTTCAAACTTTTACTACTGCTGTGTTTACCTTTAATGAATCATCTCCTTAATTTCAGGATGTGTAAAGGTGTGCTAATTATATTAACAAAAATAGATTACTCAGATAACTGGAGGAACTTATTTACTGGTCAAAAATATGTCAGTGACTTTACTGGGATATTATATAATGTATTAGGTTATCTTATAATGAATTGGGTTATCCTATAATGTATTGAGTTATTCTATAATGTATTGGGCTATCCTATAATCATAGTCTGGAACGTTTTTCCAGATTATTGAGTTGAACTCTTCTCTAGGCTGAGGGACTGACCACCTCAGTCTGTTTCTCCAAGTTTGATGGACTGATTGTGTCAGCTGATGTATAATGATTATTATTATTAGTTCACAGACTTGACGCCATGAAGGTGCTGCTGTGTATATTAGTGGTGCTTGTGGTGACCACTAGTGTAGGTCCGAGAACCTTGGTAGTGTACGACCAGACTGTGGCTGTGGAGGACCAGACTGTGGCTGTGGAGGACCAGACCGAGGGTGTGGAGGACCAGACTGTGGGTGTGGAGGACCAGACCGAGGGTGTGGAGGACCAGACCGAGGGTGTGGAGGACACGACTGAGGGTGTGGAGGACCAGACTGTGGGTGTGGAGGACCAGACTGTGGGTGTGGAGGACAAGACTGTGGCTGTGGAGGACAAGACTGTGGGTGTGGAGGACAAGACTGTGGGTGTGGAGGACAAGACTGTGGGTGTGGAGGACAAGACTGTGGCTGTGGAGGACAAGACCGAGGGTGTGGACGACCAGACCGAGGGTGTGGACGACCAGACTGTGGGTGTGGAGGACACGACTGAGGGAGTGGAGGACCAGACTGTGGGTGTGGAGGACCAGACCGAGGGTGTGGAGGACCAGACCGAGGGTGTGGACGACCAGATCGAGGGTGTGGACGACCAGACCGAGGGTGTGGACGACCAGACCGAGGGTGTGGACGACCAGACCGAGGGTGTGGACGACCAGACCGAGGGTGTGGAGGACCAGACCGAGGGTGTGGACGACCAGACCGAGGGTGTGGAGGACCAGACCGAGGGTGTGGACGACCAGACCGAGGGTGTGGACGACCAGACTGTGGGTGTGGAGGACAAGACTGAGGGTGTAAATGACCAGACTGTGGCTGTGGAGGACCAGACCGAGGGTGTGGACGACCAGACCGAGGGTGTGGACGACCAGACCGAGGGTGTGGACGACCAGACCGAGGGTGTGGACGACCAGACCGAGGGTGTGGAGGACCAGACCGAGGGTGTGGACGACCAGACCGAGGGTGTGGACGACCAGACCGAGGGTGTGGAGGACCAGACCGAGGGTGTGGACGACCAGACTGTGGGTGTGGAGGACAAGACTGAGGGTGTGGACGACCAGACCGAGGGTGTGGAGGACCAGACTGTGGGTGTGGAGGACCAGACTGTGGGTGTGGAGGACCAGACTGTGGGTGTGGAGGACAAGACTGTGGGTGTGGAGGACCAGACTGTGGGTATGGAGGACAAGACTGTGGCTGTGGAGGATCAGACCGAGGGTGTGGAGGACCAGACTGTGGGTGTGGATGACCAGACCGAGGGTGTGGAGGACCAGACTGTGGGTGTGGAGGACAAGACTGTGGGTGTGGAGGACCAGACTGTGGGTATGGAGGACAAGACTGTGGCTGTGGAGGATCAGACTGTGGCTGTGGAGGACCAGACTGTGGGTGTGGATGACCAGACTGTGGGTGTGGAGGACAAGACTGTGGGTGTGGAGGACCAGACTGTGGGTGTGGATGACCAGACTGTGGGTGTGGAGGACAAGACTGTGGGTGTGGAGGACCAGACTGTGGGTGTGGAGGACCAGACTGTGGGTGTGGAGGACCAGACTGTGGCTGTGGAGGACCAGACTGTGGGTGTGGAGGACCAGACTGTGGCTGTGGAGGACCAGACTGTGGGTGTGGAGGACCAGACTGTGGGTGTGGAGGACAAGACTGTGGGTGTGGAGGACCAGACTGTGGGTGTGGAGGACCAGACTGTGGGTGTGGAGGACCAGACTGTGGGTGTGGAGGACCAGACTGTGGGTGTGGAGGACCAGACCGAGGGTGTGGAGGACCAGACTGTGGGTGTGGAGGACCAGACTGTGGGTGTGGAGGACCAGACTGTGGGTGTGGAGGACCAGACTGTGGGTGTGGAGGACCAGACTGTGGGTGTGGAGGACCAGACTGTGGCTGTGGAGGACCAGACTGTGGGTGTGGAGGACCAGACTGTGGGTGTGGAGGACCAGACTGTGGCTGTGGAGGACCAGACTGTGGGTGTGGAGGACCAGACTGTGGGTGTGGATGACCAGACCGAGGGTGTGGAGGACCAGACTGTGGGTGTGGAGGACCAGACTGTGGGTGTGGAGGACCAGACTGTGGGTGTGGAGGACCAGACTGTGGCTGTGGAGGACCAGACTGTGGGTGTGGAGGACCAGACTGTGGGTGTGGAGGACCAGACTGTGGGTGTGGAGGACCAGACTGTGGGTATGGAGGACCAGACCGAGGGTGTGGAGGACCAGACCGAGGGTGTGGAGGACCAGACTGTGGGTGTGGAGGACCAGACTGTGGGTATGGAGGACCAGACCGAGGGTGTGGAGGACCAGACCGAGGGTGTGGAGGACCAGACTGTGGGTATGGAGGACCAGACCGAGGGTGTGGAGGACCAGACTGTGGGTGTGGAGGACCAGACTGTGGGTGTGGAGGACCAGACTGTGGGTGTGGAGGACCAGACTGTGGGTATGGAGGACCAGACCGAGGGTGTGGAGGACCAGACTGTGGGTGTGGAGGACCAGACTGTGGGTATGGAGGACCAGACCGAGGGTGTGGAGGACCAGACCGAGGGTGTGGAGGACCAGACTGTGGGTATGGAGGACCAGACCGAGGGTGTGGAGGACCAGACTGTGGGTGTGGAGGACCAGACTGTGGGTGTGGAGGACCAGACTGTGGGTGTGGAGGACAAGACTGTGGGTGTGGAGGACCAGACTGTGGGTGTGGAGGACAAGACTGTGGCTGTGGAGGACCAGACTGTGGGTGTGGAGGACCAGACTGTGGGTGTGGAGGACCAGACTGTGGGTGTAGAGGACCAGACCGAGGGTGTGGAGGACCAGACCGAGGGTGTGGAGGACCAGACGGAGGGTGTGGAGGACCAGACCGAGGGTGTGGAGGACCAGACTGTGGGTGTGGAGGACCAGACTGTGGGTGTGGAGGACCAGACCGAGGGTGTGGAGGACCAGACTGTGGGTGTGGAGGACCAGACCGAGGGTGTGGAGGACCAGACTGTGGTTGTGGAGGACCAGACTGAGGGTGTGGAGGACCAGACTGTGGGTGTGGAGGACCAGACCGAGGGTGTGGAGGACCAGACTGTGGGTGTGGAGGACCAGACCGAGGGTGTGGAGGACCAGACTGTGGTTGTGGGGGACCAGACCGAGGGTGTGGAGGACCAGACTGTGGTTGTGGGGGACCAGACCGAGGGTGTGGGGGACCAGACTGTGGGTGTGGAGGACCAGACCGAGGGTGTGGAGGGCCAGACTGTGGGTGTGGAGGACCAGACCGAGGGTGTGGAGGGCCAGACCGAGGGTGTGGAGGACCAGACCGAGGGTGTGGAGGGCCAGACTGTGGGTGTGGAGGACCAGACTGTGGGTGTGGAGGACCAGACTGTGGGTGTGGAGGGCCAGACTGTGGGTGTGGAGGACCAGACCGAGGGTGTGGAGGGCCAGACCGAGGGTGTGGAGGACCAGACTGTGGGTGTGGAGGACCAGACTGTGGGTGTGGAGGACCAGACTGTGGGTGTGGAGGACCAGACTGTGGGTGTGGAGGACCAGACTGTGGCTGTGGAGGACCAGACTGTGGCTGTGGAGGACCGGACTGTGGCTGTGGAGGACCAGACTGTGGCTGTGGAGGACCAGACTGTGGCTGTGGAGGACCAGACTGTGGCTGTGGAGGACCAGACTGTGGGTGTGGAGGACCAGACTGTGGGTGTGGAGGACCAGACTGTGGCTGTGGAGGACCAGACCGAGGGTGTGGAGGACCAGACCGAGAGTGTGGAGGAAAAGATTGTGGGTGTGGAGGACCAGACCGAGAGTGTGGACAAAACTGTGGGTGTGGAGGACCAGATTGTGGGTGTGGAGGACCAGACTGTGGGTGTGGAGGACCAGACTGTGGGTGTGGAAGACCAGATTGTGGGTGTGGGAGACCAGACTGTGAGTGTGGAGGACCAGGCTGAGGGTGTGGAGGACCGGACTGTGGGTGTTGAGGACCAGACTGTGGGTGTGGAGGACCACACTGTGAGTGTGGAAGACCAGACTGAGGGTGTGGAGGACCAGACTGTGGGTGTGGAAGACCAGACTGTGAGTGTGGGGGACCAGACTGTGGGTGTAGAGGACCAGACTGTGAGTGTGGAAGACCAGACTGTGAGTGTGGGGGACCAGACTGTGGGTGTGGAGGACCAGACTGTGAGTGTGGGGGACCAGACTGTGGGTGTGGAGGACCAGACTGTGAGTGTGGAAGACCAGACTGTGGGTGTAGAGGACCAGACTGTGGGTGTGGAAGACCAGACTGTGGGTGACGAGGACCAGACTATGGGTGTGGAAGACCAGACTGAAGGTGTGGAGGACCATACTGTGGGTGTGGAGGACCAGACTGTGGGTGTGGAGGACCAGACTGTGGGTGTAGAGGACCAGACTGTGGGTGTGGAAGACCAGACTGTGGGTGACGAGGACCAGACTATGGGTGTGGAAGACCAGACTGAAGGTGTGGAGGACCAGACTGTGGGTGTGGAGGACCAGACTGTGGGTGTGGAGGACCAGACTGTGAGTGTGGAAGACAAGACTGTGGGTGTGGAGGACCAGACTGTGAGTGTGGAGGACCAGACTATGGGTGTGGAGGACCAGACTGTGAGTGTGGAAGACCAGACTGTGGGTGTGGAGGACCAGACTGTGGGTGTGGAGGACCAGACTGTGAGTATGGAGGACCAGACTGTGGGTGTGGAGGATCAGACTGTGGGTGTGGAGGACCAGACAGTGGGTGTGGAGGACCAGACTGTGGGTGTGGAAGATCAGACTGTGGGTGTGGAGGACCAGACTGTGGGTGTGGAAGATCAGACTGTGGGTGTGGAGGACCAGACTGTGGGTGTGGAGGACCAGACTGTGGGTGTGGAAGAGCAGACTGTGAGTGTGGAGGACCAGACTGTGCGTGTGGAGGACCAGACTGAAGGTGTAGAGGACAAGACTGTGAGTGTGGAAGACCAGACTGAGGGTGTGGAGGACCAAACTGTGGGTGTGGAGGACCAGACTGTGGGTGTGGAGGACCAGATTGAGGGCGTTGAGGACCAGACTGTGAGTGTGGAAGACCAGACTGTGGGTGTGGAGGATCAGACTGTATGTGTGGAGGACCAGACTGTGGGTATAGAAGATCAGATTGAGGGTGTGGAGGACCAGACTGTGGGTGTGGAAGACCAGACTGTGGGTGAAGAGGACCAGACTGGGGGTGTGGAGGACCAGACTGTGGGTGTAGAGGACCAGACTGTGGGTGTAGAAGATCAGACTGAGGGTGTGGAGGACCAGACTGTGGGTGAAGAGGACCAGACTGTGGGTGTGGAGTACCAGACTGTGGGTGTGGAGTACCAGACTGTGGGTGTGGAGTACCAGACTGTGGGTGTGGAGTACCAGACTGTGGGTGTGGAGTACCAGACTGTGGGTGTGGAGGACCAGACTGTGGGTGTGGAGGACAAGACTGTGGGTGTGGAGGACCAGACTGTGGGTGTGGAGGACCAGACTAAGGTTGTGGAGGACCAGACTGTGGGTGTGGAGGACCAGACTGTGGGTGTGGAGGACCAGACTGTGGGTGTGGAGGACCAGACTGTGGGTGTGGAGGACCAGACTGAGGGTGTGGAGGACCAGACTGAGGGTGTGGAGGACCAGACTGTGGGTGTGGAGGACCAGATTGAGGGCGTTGAGGACCAGACTGTGAGTGTGGAAGACCAGACTGTGGGTGTGGAGGATCAGACTGTATGTGTGGAGGACCAGACTGTGGGTATAGAAGATCAGATTGAGGGTGTGGAGGACCAGACTGTGGGTGTGGAAGACCAGACTGTGGGTGAAGAGGACCAGACTGGGGGTGTGGAGGACCAGACTGTGGGTGTAGAGGACCAGACTGTGGGTGTAGAAGATCAGACTGAGGGTGTGGAGGACCAGACTGTGGGTGAAGAGGACCAGACTGTGGGTGTGGAGTACCAGACTGTGGGTGTGGAGTACCAGACTGTGGGTGTGGAGTATCAGACTGTGGGTGTGGAGTACCAGACTGTGGGTGTGGAGTACCAGACTGTGGGTGTGGAGGACCAGACTGTGGGTGTGGAGGACCAGACTGTGGGTGTGGAGGACCAGACTAAGGTTGTGGAGGACCAGACTGTGGGTGTGGAAGACCAGACTGTGGGTGTGGAGGACCAGACTGTGGGTGTGGAGGACCAGACTGTGGGTGTGGAGGACCAGACTGTGGGTGTGGAGGACCAGACTGTGGGTGTGGAGGACCAGACTGTGGGTGTGGAGGACCAGACTGTGGGTATAGAAGATCAGACTGAGGGTGTGGAGGACCAGACTGTGGGTGTGGAAGACCAGACTGTGGGTGTGGAGGACCAGACTGTGGGTGTGGAGGGCCAGACTGTGGGTGTGGAGGACCAGACTGTGGGTGTGGAGGACCAGACTGTGGGTGTGGAGGACCAGACTGTGGGTGTGGAGGACCAGACTGTGGGTGTGGAGGACCAGACTGTGGGTGTGGAGGACCAGACTGTGGGTGTGGAGGACCAGACTAAGGTTGTGGAGGACCAGACTGTGGGTGTGGAAGACCAGACTGTGGGTGTGGAGGACCAGACTGTGGGTGTGGAGGACCAGACTGTGGTCGTGGATGACCAGACTGTGGGTGTGGAGGACCAGACTGTGGGTGTGGAGGACCAGACTGTGGTTGTGAAAGACCAGGCTGTGGGTGTGGAAGAGCAGACTGTGGGTGTGGAGGACCAGACTGTCGGTGTGGAAGAGCAGACTGTGGGTGTGGAGGACCAGACTGTGGGTGTGGAAGAGCAGACTGTGGGTGTGGAGGACCAGACTGTGGGTGTGGAAGAGCAGACTGTGGGTGTGGAGGACCAGATTGAGGGCGTGGAGGACCAGACTGTGGGTGTAGAGGACCAGACTGTGGGTGTGGAGGACCAGACTGTGGGTGTGGAGGACCAGATTGAGGGCGTAGAGGACCAGGCTGTGGGTGTAGAGGACCAGACTGTGGGTGTGGAGGACCACACTGTGGGTGTAGAAGATCAAACTGTGGGTGTGGTGGATCAGACTGAGGGTGTGGAAGACCAGACTGTGGGTGTAGAGGACCAGACTGTGGGTGTGGAAGAACAGACTGTGGGTGTGGAGGACCATACTGTGAGTGTACAGGGCCAGACTGTGGGTGTAGATGACCAGTCTGTGGGTGTGGAAGAACAGACTGTGGGTGAGGAGCACCAGACTGTGGGTGTGGAGGACCAGACTGTGGGTGTGGAGGACCATACTGTGGGTGTGGAGGACCAAATTGAGGGCGTGGAGGACCAGGCTGTAGGTGTAGAGGACCAGACTGTGGGTGTGGAAGATCAGACTGCGGGTGTGGTGGATCAGACTGAGGGTGGGAAGGACCAGACTGTGGGTGTAGAGGACCAGTCTGTGGGTGTGGAAGAACAGACTGTGGGTGTGGAGGGCCAGACTGTGGGTGTGGAAGACCAGACTGTGGCTGTGGAAGACCAGACTGTGGGTGTGGAGGGCCAGACTGTGGGTGTGGAAGACCAGACTGTGGGTGTGGATGACCAGACTGTGGGTGTGGAAGACCAGATTGTAGGTGTGAAAGATCAGACTGTGGGTGTGGAAGACCAGACTGTGGGTGTGGAAGACCAGACTGTGGGTGTGGAAGACCAGACTGTGGGTGTGGAAGACCAGACTGTGGGTGTGGAAGACCAGACTGTGGGTGTGGACGACCAGATTGAGGGTGTGGAGGATCAGACTGTGGGTGTGGAGGACCAGATTGAGGGTGTGGAGGATCAGACTGTGGGTGTGGAAGACCAGACTGAGGGTGTGGAGGACCAGATTGAGGGTGTGGAGGATCAGATTGTGGGTGTGGAAGACCAGACTGAGGGTGTGGAGGACCAGATTGAGGGTGTGGAGGATCAGACTGTGGGTGTGGAAGACCAGACTGAGGGTGTGGAGGACCAGACCGTTGACATGAAATACCTTACCATGGGCGTTGAGAACCAGACCATGGGCGTGGAGGACCGAAAAATCGGCGTAGAAGACCAGACCATGAGCGTGGAGCCCCCGACCATGGGCGTGGACGCCCAGACCATGGGCGTGGAGAACCAGACCATGGGCATAGAAGACCAAACCATGGGCGTAGAGGCCCAGACCATGGGCGTGGAGGACCAGACCATGGGCATAGAAAACCAGACCATGAGCGTGGAGGACCAGACTGTTGCCGTGCAGGACCAGACCACGGGTGCGCAGCGTTCTGGAGACCTAACCCACAGGGTCATCCTGGACCACATGAACAAGTTCTTGATGCAGTGGACGCCCCGGGAGACACACATCGTCATAGAACTTCAGGTCAGCAGTCTTATTTATGCTCTGAACTATAGATACATTACACTCCTTACTTTTATATTATCTACGATGGTGCATACAGTGTGTTACTTGCCTGGTATAATATAAGTAATCTTGTTTGTGTCTGGCATGGCGCAAATATCTTCAATACCAGTACAGGAGGACCCT
>NW_027200269.1:0-22492 GCF_038502225.1 Cherax quadricarinatus | reverse complement strand
ACCACTGGACCTGCTAGCTGTCGGGACTACGATTCGAGTCCCATCCATTATTCTACAATTCACTAACATTCGTTCATTTCGACTTATCTTGGGTTCCAAGTTTTATTTAGAAGCTTAGAGTTGTTACCTACTCAGCTCACTTTATGTGCACATAAAGTGCGATAAAGTTTATTACGGTCAAGCTGGTGAAAGTCTCGAACTAAGATAAAAACAAATGCAGCATTAGAAGTGGACAAGATTCTAATGCTCTATTTATTCATGTGATAGATTTTAACCATCCATTTGATTTTCAAAAGACTGAAAAAGTTGTATCAAATAAGTCCATGGTCGACAGGAATATAATTAAATCATATTTCATAAAAAGCAGTTTTGAAAATAATATGAATATTTCCTTCGGTTTATATAAATTTGAGTCATTTATAATTAATAAAATTTGGGAAAAATTTAATGATACATTAAACAAGTAATAAATCTTAATTCTTAGGTAGAGTATTAGGTGGATTTCACAGAGTCGGGTGTCGTCACGCGTGTGTGAGGTGTAGCTTTGTTGTGGGATGTGATGGTGAGGTGTGGTCTTGATCCTTTATATGCCTTCCTTTATTGTTTTGTTTTTATAGTTCTTTGATAATATGAGAAGTCAAAACCAGGGACCCAAACCCATGATGATTATCTTCAAATCACTTGTTCTCTGTAGGCTGGAATACTGCTGTACACTAGCTGCCCTTCTTCAAGGCAGGCGAAATTGCTGACCTGGAGAGTGTACAAATAACTTTCACAGGACACATAAGTACGATCAAGCACCTAAATTACTGCGAACGGTTGAAGTCCCTTGATTTGTATTCCCTGGAATGCAGGCGAGAGAGATACATGATAATATACACTTTGAAAATTCTGGAGGGATTAGTACCAAACTTGCACACGAAAATCACTCCCTATGAAAGTAAAAGACTGGGAAGGAGATGCAACATCCCCCAATGAAAAGTACGAGTACAATGAGCGACAGGATAATAAGTGTCAGAGGCTCAAGACTGCTCAACTGCCTCCCAGCATACCGTAAGGGGGATTTAGCAATAGACCCGGCTGTCTTCAAGAAGGCACTGGACAGGCAGTACCTGACCAGCCGGGCTGTGTTTCGTACATTGGTTTACCCGCGGCCAGCAGTAACACTTGGTTGATCAGACCCTGATCCACCATGAGGCGTGGTGTCAGACCGGGCCGGGGGAAGCGCAAACCCTCTCCAGGTATACTCCAGGTATACTCCAGGTATATTATAATGGAGCGAATTTGTGTTTTGTAACATATAAAATACATGTACTACTGTGCAATAATCAGTTGAAACTCTGATTTGTGAAGGACACTCTTAGCAAAATTTAAGTTGTAATAATGGATATTACACATAGTAAATAAACATTCCATTGCTAATTTTTCTTCTTTTGGTGGGAAACAGTTATTTAAGGTAAGGTAATTCCCAAATATTAGGTCAACGTATGTAAGAGATTATTTTACTGTTATTACATTCTACTCATAAGAATACTTATATCACATTCTCTCTGGAGATATGTTCCTCTCATCATCCTACTGTGTGCTTCAAGAATAGATTTGTCTACAAAAGAGAGAATTCAGTGTGAATCAACGCTCACTGTTGAATCCATTACTGTTAATTGCTTACATTTTGGTGTGTACTTACATTCATGATGTGAGAGGTTTTCTCTTTCAAATATCTGTATCACAGGTCGTTCACACTGCCATCAATGATCTTTGTAATAATGAATCACTTCCGGTATTCTACTGTGTTCTTGATTTTAACTTATTACAAGACAGTTATTTACTTGGAACTAAAATATAGATTACCAATGTCCTCTTTACCGCCTGGAGTCTATCTGGAGGGTATTCCGGGGATCAACTCCCCCGCGGACCGGCCCACGACCAGGCCTTCCGGTGGATCAGGGCCTGATCAATCAGGCTGTTACTGCTGGCCACACATAGTCTAATATACGAACCACAGCCCTGCTGATCTGGCACCGACTTTAATTATTTGTCCAGCTCCCTCTTGAAGGCAGCCAGGGGCCTATTGGTAATTCCCCTTATGCTTGGTGGGAGGCTGTTGAACAGTCTTGGGCCCATGACACTTATGTTGTTTTCATTAAGTGTACCAATAGCGCTCCTACATTTCATTCAGGGTATTTTGCATCGCCTGCCCAGTCTTTTACTTTTGTATAGAGTGATTTCTGTGTGCAGATTCGGGATCATTCCTTGTAGGATTTTCCAAGTGTAGATTATGATATATCTCTCTCGCCTGCGTTCCAGCGAGTACAAGTGTTCTCACTAGTTGAAGTGTTTGATGCAACTTATATGTGCAGTAAAGATTCTCTGTACACTATCTAGATAAGTAATTTCACGTGCCTTGAACGGGGATGTTAATGTACAGCAGTATTACAGCCTAGAGAGAAGTGATTTGAAAAGGATCATGGGCTTGGCAGCTCTTGTTATGAACGTTCTCATTTTCCATCCTATCATTTTCTTTGCAAATGTGATCGTGGCACTGTTGAGATCCCTGAAAGTGAGATCCTCAGGCATTATTACTCCCAGGTTTCCCCTCTGGTGGTCTGGTGGCTAACGCTCTCGCTTCACACGGTTAGGGCCTGGGTTCGATTCCCAGCCAGAGTAGAAACATTAAGCGTGTTTATTTATACCTGTTGTCTATGTTCCCCATCAGTAAAATGGGTACCTGGGTGTTAGTCGACTGGTGTGGATCACATCCCGGGACACTGACCCAATTTGCCCGAAATGCTGAGCATAACCAGGAGCTTTCAATATAGTAGTATGTCATTGTTGTCAGCTAGGACTGTATACCTTGTACATGTACTTGTAGTAAATAAAGATATTATTATTATTGTTATTATTATTATTATTATTATTATTATTATTATTATTATTATTATTATTATTATTGTTATTGTTATTGTTATTGTTATTATTTTTATTATTATTATTATTATTATTATTATTATTAATATTAATATTATTATTATTATTATTATTATTATTATTATTATTATTATTATTATTATTATTATTATTATTATTATTATTATTGTTATTATTATTATTATTATTATTATTATTATTATTATTATTATTATTATTATTATTATTACTATTATTATTATTTTCAGAGTCAGTAGTATACTCTGTTCTAGTTATTATCTCCTCCAGTTTTCCATAACGGAGTAGTTGGAATTTGTCCTCATTGAACATCATATTGTTTACCGTTGCCCACTGGAAAACTTTGTTTATATCTTCTTGGAGGTTAACCGCGTCCTCAGCAGATGACAGCCTCATGCAGATCCTAGTATCATCCGCAAAGGATGATACGGTGTTGTGGATTACATCTCTATGTCTGATATGAGGATAAGGAACAGGATAGGGGTGCGTACTGTGCCTTGTGGAACAGAGCTCTTCCCTACGGCAGCTTCCGATTTAACTGTTGACCATTATTTGTGTTTGATTGGTTAGAAAGTTGAAGATCCATCTCACCACTTTGCCAGTTATTCCTTTAACACGTATTTTGTGCGCTATTACGCCATAATTGCACTTGTCAAAGGCCTTTGCAAAGACTGTATATATTACATTTGCATTTTATTTTTCTTCCAGTGCATCCAAGACCATATCATAGGACAAAGGAAAATATAAATTTCTGTTGAAAAAACTTGCAATAAATACCTAGTCTCTGACACCTCAGTTTAAACAATTACCAGTCATTATTAGTTAGATTGAAATTCTTCCCAAATTCTTTACACATTACTCTGAATTGCAAGAAAAATTCGATAACTTTACAGCCCCGTCCCTGAAAATATGAACTACCAGTTCACTACAACATCATTAACATCAATTTACTGTATTTCTTCAATTGCCCGAACCCCCGCCCCCCCCCCCACTCAAACTAACCCAAAACCTCCTATACGCTCACCCTTCCCTCTCACATCCACTCACCTACCCACCAAGCCAAACACTACCATCCAGTTAATGAACTCACCCACGCACTCAACTCTCCATACAATCACTCGCCCACACACTCACCTCTCCCTGCAATCACTCACCCACGCACTCAACTCTCCCTGCACTCAGCCACGCACTCAACTCTCCCTACAATCACTCACCCACACACTCTACTCACCCTACAATCACTCACCCACACACTCAACTCTCCCTACAATCACTCACCCACACACTCTACTCACCCTACAATCACTCACCCACACACTCAACTCTCCCTACAATCACTCATCCACACACACTCAACTCTCCCTACAATCACTCACCCACACACTCTACTCACCCTACAATCACTCACCCACACACTCAACTCTCCCTACAATCACTCATCCACACACACTCAACTCTCCCTACAAGCACACACCCACACACTCAACTCTCCATACAATCACTCAGCCACACACTCAACTCTCCCAGCAATTACTCACCCACACACTCAACTCTCCCTGCAATCACTCACCCACACACTCAACTCTCCCAGCAATTACTCATCCACACACTCAACTCTCCCTGCAATCACTCACCCACACACTCAACTCTCCCTGCACTCACCCATGCACTCAACTCTCCCTACAATCACTCACCCACACACTCTACTCACCCTACAATCACTCACCCACACACTCAACTCTCCCTACAATAACTCACCCACACACTCAACTCTCCCTACAATCACTTACCCACACACTCAACTCTCCCTACAGTCATTTACCCACACACTCAACTCTCGCTACAGTCACTTACCCACACACTCAATTCTCCCTACAATCACTTACCCCCACACTCAACTCTCCCTACAATCACTCACCCACACACACAACTCTCTCTACAATCACTAACCCACACACTCAACTCTCCCTACAACCACTCACCCACACACTCAACTCTCCCTACAGTCACTCACCCACGCACTCAACTCTCCCTACAATCACTTACCCACACACTCAACTCTCCTCACAATCTCTCACACACACACTCAACTGTCCCCACAGCATCTCACCCACACACTCAACTTTCCTTACAATCACTCACCCACACACTCAGCTCTCCCTACAGTCACTCACCCACACACTCAACTGTCCCTGCAGCCACTCACCCACACACTCAACTGTCCCTGCAATCACTCACCCACACACTCAACTCTCCCTACAATCACTCACCCACACACTCTACTCTCCTTACAACCACTCACCCACACACTCAACTCTCCCTACAATCACTTAGCCATACACTCAACTCTCCCTACAATCACTCACCCACACACTCTACTCTCCTTACAACCACTCACCCACACACTCAACTCTCCCTACAATCACTTAGCCATACACTCAACTCTCCCTACAATCACTTAGCCATACACTCAACTCTCCCTACTGTCACTTACCCACACACTCAACTCTCCCCACAATCTCTCACCCTCACACTCAACTCTCTCAACAACCTCTCACCCACACACTCAATTTTCCCTACAATCACTCACCCACACACTCAAATCTCCCTACAATCACTTACCCACACACTCAACTCTCCCTACAGTCACTTATCCACACACTCAACTCTCCCCACAACCTCGCACCCACACACTCAACTCTCCCAACAACCTCTCACCCACACACTCAATTTCCCTACAATCACTCACCCATACACTCAACTCTCCCTACAGTCACTCACCCACACGCTCAACTGTCCCTGCAGCCACTCACCCACACACTCAACTCTCAATACAATCACCCACACACTCAACTCTCCCAACAATCACTCACCCACACTCAACTCTCCATACAATTACTCACACACTCAACTCTCCCTACAATCACTCACCCACACACTCAACTCTACCTACAATCACTCACCCACACACTCAACTCTCCCTACAATCACTCACCCACACACTCAACTCTCCCTACAATCACTCATACACACACTCAACTCTTCCTACCATCACTCACCCACACACTCAACTCTTCCTACAATCACTCACCCACACACTCAACTCTCTCTACAATCACTCACCCACACACTCAACTCTCCCCACAATCACTCACCTACACACTCAACTCTCCCTACAATCACTCAACCAGACACTCTCCTCTCTCCACACAATCACTCACCCACTCACTCAACTCTCCCTACAATCACCCAGACACTCAACTCTCCCTACAATCACTCACCCAGACACTCAACTCTTCCTACAGTCACTCACCCACACACTCCACTCTCCCTACAATCACACACCCACACACTCAATTCTCTCTACAATCACTCACACACACACTCAACTCTCCCTACAATAACTCCCACACACAACTCCCCCTACAATCACATACCCACACACTCAACTCTCCCTACAATCACACACCCACACACTCAACTCTCCCTACAATCACTCACACACTTAATTCCCCCTACAATCACACAATCAACTCTCCCTACAACCACACACCCACACACTCAACTCCCCCTACAATCACTCACACACTCAACTCCCCCTACAATCACACACACACACTCAACTCTCTCTACAATCACACACCCACACACCCACACACTCAACTCCCCCTACAATCACTCACACACTCAACTCCCCCTACTGTCACACACACACACTCAACTTTCCCTACAATCACACACCCACACACTCAACTCTCCCTACAATCACTCACACACTTAACTCCCCCTACAATCACACACACTCAACTCTCCCTACAATCACACACCCACACACTCAACTCCCCTACAATCACTCACACACTCAACTCCCCCTGCAATCACACACTCAACTCTCCCTACAATCACACACCCACACACTCAACTCCCCCTACAATCACCCACACACTCAACTCCCCCTACAATCAATCACACACTCAACTCTCCCTACAATCACACACCCACACACTCAACTCCCCCTACAATCACACACTCAACTCTCCCTACAATCACACACCCACACACTCAACTCCCCCTACAATCACTCACACACTCAACTCCCCCTACAATCACACACTCAACTCTCCCTGCAATCACACACCCACACACTCAACTCTCCCTACAATCACTACTGTGTTTTATGTTTTTATTTATTTTTCTCTTGGCACTGTGTTCACCGCTGGATCTTAGTCTGAGATCTACAACCTGTCCCCCTAGGCCTAGACTATACACCGGGGGAGGGGGGCTAGTTACACATCTACAACCTGTCCCTCTTGACTATACACCGTGGGGGGGGGGCTAGTTCGACATCTACAACCTGCCCTCCTTGACTATACACAGGGGGTGAGGGGCTAGTTCGACATCTACAACCTGTCACCCTAGACTATACACCTCGGGGGGCTAGTTCGACATCTACAACATGTACCCCTGGAATATACACCGAGGGGGGGGTTAAGTTCGACATCTACAACCTGTCCCTCAAGACTAGACACCGGGGTGTGGGCTAGTTCGGCATTTATAACCTGTAACCCTAGAATATACACCGGGGGGGGGGTTAAGTTCGACATCTACAACCTGTAACCCTAGAATATACACCGGGGGAGGGGTTAAGTTCGACATCTACAACCTGTAACCCTAGAATATACACCGAAGGGGGGGGGGTTAAGTTCGACATCTACAACCTGTAACCCTAGACTATACACTGAGGCGCTTGGCAAACCTGAGATTAGCATTTAAACATCTGAGTAAGGAGTCATTCACGACATTGTACTCTGTGTACTTCAGGCCTATACTGGAGTATGCAACACCAGTATGAAACCGACATAATCAAACACCTCACGAAATATAGAAGGTGCAAAAATTTGCAACACGATCAGTCCCGGAACTGAGAAGTATGTCTTATGTGGAAAGGTTAAGGGAACTCAACCTGATGATATTAGAGGATAGGAGAGATAGGGGGGACATGATAACAGCGTATAAAATACTTAGAGGAATTAAGCAAATTCCATACACAGCTTTTAGAACAGGTATGATAAAGCTCATGGACCAGGAAGAGAGTGAATTAGTATCAGCCAGTGAAAGGGCAGGGCCAGGAGCTACGAATCGACCCCTGAAACCACTTATAGGTGAGTACACACACAAATCCTGACGACACTAGAGGACAGAACGACCAGCTTTGATATTGTTACGAAGACCAAAATACTGAGAGGAAGTGACAGGGTGGACAGGGAGAGTCTGCTGGAGGCGGGTCACAGGTACACGAGGTCACAGGTACACGAGGCCACAGATACACGAGGTCACAGGTACACTAGGTCACAGGTACACTAGGTCACACCTGGAAGTTAAAAGCACAAATGAATCATAGTAATGTTAGGAAATTATTTTGAACCTTAGAGTGGTCAGGAAGTGGAACGACCTTGACAGCAAAGTGGTAGAGGCAGAATCCATACATAGCTTTAAGCAAAGGTATGGCATGGCTCACGTAGCTAGGAAAGAGTGAAGCCAATAGCGGTCAGTGGAGAGGCGGGTCGACGAGCTGAGACTCGACCACTGCAACCACAATTAGAAGAGTTTACAC
This sequence comes from Cherax quadricarinatus, assembly GCF_038502225.1. Lineage (NCBI taxonomy): Eukaryota > Metazoa > Arthropoda > Malacostraca > Decapoda > Parastacidae > Cherax > Cherax quadricarinatus. The sequence goes on along the minus strand of NW_027200269.1, from coordinate 13,932 downwards.
ATACACTCACAATCACACACACACACACACACACACACACACACACACACACACACACACACACACACACACACACACACACACACACAAAGACAAAACAGGTAAAGTGTCTAACGACAAATGCATTTGACCACTACTACTATTCCTACTGCAACTACACTCCCGTTTGTAGATGAATGGTTCAGAGAACCGACATGTTGATAAATTAGACACATGTGCAACTCTTGGGTATCTTTATTGAGGAAACGTTTCGCCACACTGTGGCTTCATCAGTCCATACAAAGGAGAATCTTGAAGAACAGGAGGAGAATGAGGTAATCAGTCCCTCAACCTTGAGTCGATGTGGTCAGTCCATCAATCTTGAATAGAATACGGCATACGTGCTGAGAAGGAGCTTATAAACCGTTGGCAGGAGAGGTGCAGAAGTCATAGGTCGTGTAACATTTGTTCAATGTTGAAGTAGGTCGTGCCCAAGAATTAGGCAAGCGAAGAATTCCCAAGTATTAAGATCCCAAGAAGTTGCAGTGTATGACAGGTTTGTAGATGAATGGTTCAGAGAACCGACATGTTGATAAATTAGACACATGTGCAACTCTTGGGTATCTTTATTGAGGAAACGTTTCGCCTGTAACTGCTACTGTTGCTACTGTCACTGCTACTGTTGCTACTGTCACTGCTACTGTTGCTACTGTCACTGCTACTGTTGCTACTGTTGCTGCTACTGTTGCAACTGTTGCTACTGCCACCGCTACTGTTGCTACTGTCACTGTTACTGTCACTGCTACTGTCACTGCTACTGTTGCTACTGTCACTGCTACTGTTACTACTGTCACTGCTACTGTTGCTACTGTCACTGCTACTGTTGCTACTGTCATTGCTACTGTTGATACTGTCACTGCTACTGTTGCTACTGCCACTACTACTGGTGTTACTGTCACTGCTACTGTTGCTACTGTCACGGCTACTGTTGCTACTGTCACTGCTACTGCTGCTACTGTCACTGCTGCTGTTGCTACTGTTACTGCTACTGTTGCTACTGTCACTGTTACTGTTGCTACTGTCACTGCTACTGTTGCTACTGTTGCTACTGTCACTGCTACTGTTGCTACTGTCACTGCTACTGTTGCTATTGTCACTGCTACTGTTGCTACTGTCACTGCTACTGTTGCTACTGTCACTGCTACTGTTGCTACTGTCACTGCTACTGTTGCTACTGTCACTGCTACTGTTGCTTCTGTCACTGCTACTGTTCCTACTGTTGCTACTGTCACTGCTACTGTTGCTACTGTTGCTACTGTCACTGCTACTGTTGCTACTGTCACTGCTACTGTTGCTACTGTCACTGCTACTGTTACTGCTACTTTTGCAACTGTTGCAACTGCCACCGCGACTGTTGCTACTGTCACTGCTACTGTCACTGTTACTGTTGCTACTGTCACTGCTACTGTTGCTACTGTCACTGCTACTGTTGCTACTGTCACTGCTACTGTTACTACTGTCACTGTTACTGTTGCTACTGTCATTGCTACTGTTGCTACTGTCACTGCTACTGTTGCTACTGCCACTACTACTGGTGTTACTGTCACTGCTACTGTTGCTACTGTTACTGCTACTGTTGCTACTGTCACTGCTACTGTTGCTACTGTCACGGCTACTGTTGCTACTGTCACTGCTACTGCTGCTACTGCTGCTACTGTCACTGCTACTGTTGCTACTGTTACTGCTACTGTTGCTACAGTCACTGCTACTGTTGCTACAGTCACTGCTACTGTTGCTACAGTCACTGCTACTGTTGCTACTGTCACTGCTACTGTTGCTACTGTCACTGCTACTGTTGCTACTGTCACTGCTACTGTTGCTACTGTCACTGCTACTGTTGCTTCTGTCACTGCTACTGTTCCTACTGTTGCTACTGTCACTGCTACTGTTGCTACTGTTGCTACTGTCACTGCTACTGTTGCTACTGTCACTGCTACTGTTGCTACTGTCACTGCTACTGTTACTGCTACTTTTGCAACTGTTGCAACTGCCACCGCGACTGTTGCTACTGTCACTGCTACTGTCACTGTTACTGTTGCTACTGTCACTGCTACTGTTGCTACTGTCACTGCTACTGTTGCTACTGTCACTGCTACTGTTACTACTGTCACTGTTACTGTTGCTACTGTCACTGCTACTGTTGCTACTGTCACTGCTACTGTTACTGCTACTTTTGCAACTGTTGCAACTGCCACCGCGACTGTTGCTACTGTCACTGCTACTGTCACTGTTACTGTTGCTACTGTCACTGCTACTGTTGCTACTGTCACTGCTACTGTTGCTACTGTCACTGCTACTGTTACTACTGTCACTGTTACTGTTGCTACTGTCATTGCTACTGTTGCTACTGTCACTGTTACTGTTGCTACTGCCACTACTACTGGTGTTACTGTCACTGCTACTGTTGCTACTGTTACTGCTACTGTTGCTACTGTCACTGCTACTGTTGCTACTGTCACGGCTACTGTTGCTACTGTCACTGCTACTGCTGCTACTGCTGCTACTGTCACTGCTACTGTTGCTACTGTTACTGCTACTGTTGCTACTGTCACTGCTATTGTTGCTACTGTCACTGCTACTGTTGCTACTGTCACTGTTACTGTTGCTACTGTCATTGCTACTGTTGCTACTGTCGCTGCTACTGTTGCTACTGCCACTGCTACTGGTGTTACTGTCACTGCTACTGTTGCTACTGTTACTGCTACTGTTGCTACTGTCACCGTTACTGTTGCTACTGTCACGGCTACTGTTGCTGCTGTCACTGCTACTGCTGCTACTGTCACTGCTACTGTTGCTACTGTTACTGCTACTGTTGCTACTGCCACTGCTACTGTTGCTACTGTCACTGCTACTGTTGCTACTGTCATTGCTACTGTTACTACTGTCACTGCTACTGTTGCTACTGCCACTGCTACTGGTGTTACTGTAACTGCTACTGTTGCTACTGTTACTGCTACTGTTGCTACTGTCACTGCTACTGTTGCTACTGCCACTGCTACTGGTGTTACTGTCACTGCTACTGTTGCTACTGTTACTGCTACTGTTGCTACTGTCACTGCTACTGTTGCTACTGTCACGGCTACTGTTGCTACTGTCACTGCTACTGCTGCTACTGTCACTGCTACTGTTGCTACTGTCACTGCTACTGTTGCTACTGTCACTGCTACTGTTGCTACAGTCACTGCTACTGTTGCTACAGTCACTGCTACTGTTGCTACAGTCACTGCTACTGTTGCTACAGTCACTGCTACTGTTGCTGCAGTCACTGCTACTGTTGTTACAGTCACTGCTACTGTTGCTACAGTCACTGCTACTGTTGTTACTGTCACTTCTTCTGTTGCTACTGTCACTGCTACTGTTGCTACAGACACTGCTACTGTTGCTACAGTCACTACTGCTGTTGCTACAGTCACTGCTACTGTTGCTACAGTCACTGCTACTGTTGCTACAGTCACTGCTACTGTTGCTACAGTCACTGCTACTGTTGTTACTGTCACTGCTACTGTTGCTACAGTCACTGCTACTGTTGCTACAGTCACTGCTACTGTTGCTACAGTCACTGCTACTGTTGCTACAGTCACTGCTACTTTTGTTACTGTCACTGCTACTGTTGCTACAGTCACTGCTACTGTTGCTACAGTCACTGCTACTGTTGCTACTGTCACTGCTACTGTTGCTACAGTCACTGCTACTGTTGCTACTGTTGCTACTGTCACTGCTACTGTTGCTACAGTCATTGCTACTGTTGCTACTGTTGCTACTGTCACTGCTACTGTTGCTACAGTCACTGCTACTGTTGCTACAGTCACTGCTACTGTTGCTACAGTCACTGCTACTGTTGCTACAGTCACTGCTACTGTTGCTACAGTCACTGCTACTGTTGCTACAGTCACTGCTACTGTTGCTACAGTCACTGCTACTGTTGCTACAGTCACTGCTACTGTTGCTACAGTCATTGCTACTGTTGCTACAGTCACTGCTACTGTTGCTACAGTCACTGCTACTGTTGCTACAGTCACTGCTACTGTTGCTACAGTCACTGCTACTGTTGCTACAGTCACTGCTACTGTTGCTACAGTCACTGCTACTGTTGCTACAGTCATTGCTACTGTTGCTACAGTCACTGCTATTGTTGCTACAGTCATTGCTACTGTTGCTACAGTCATTGCTACTGTTGCTACAGTCATTGCTACTGTTGCTACAGTCATTGCTACTGTTGCTACAGTCATTGCTACTGTTGCTACTGTTGCTACAGTCATTGCTACTGTTGCTACAGCTTCTGGGTGAGTTTGTTGAAATTAATTTTATAGTTTGAAGTATAAAATTTTTGGTGCTTTCCAAACAGTTAGTTAAATTTGCTGCAAACTGTCCAAAAAATTCTTGTTAGACCTGGAGGGTCTACCTGGAGGGTCTACCTGGAGGGTCTACCTGGAAGGTCTACCTGAAGGGTTTACCTGGACGGTCTACCTGAAGGATTTACCTGGGAGGTCTACCTGAAGGGTTTACCTGGAAGGTCTACCTAGAGGGTCTATCTGGAGGGTCTACCTAGAGGGTCTACCTGGAGGGTCTACCTGGAGGGTCTACCAGAAGGGTCTACCTGGAGGGTCTACCTGGAGGGTCTACCTCGAGGTTACGTTAGGTAAAGTTAGATAAGGTTAGTATTAGAATAACCAACTTAGCCAAACGAAATCCAACCTAAGCTAACCTAAACTAGCTATACCTAGACATAAGTAATTAACCCAGTAGGTATATAGCCGTGAGTGAAGGTCTGTGGCAGGTGATGCTCTCTTTAAGATGTGGCAACAACACTGTGGTGAGTAAGACACAGGAGCAACAGTTGGGTATCTGTACTGTTGAAATGTTTCCCCTACACATTAGTCTTCTTTTGTCAAATACGAGACAGTAGGTGTAGTAGCTAAGTAAATATTATTTACTCAGTCCATTAACATTGGAGAAATAGTATTCGAGATGATCAGTCCCTCAGTATGTGTGATGGTTGCGTTTTGTCTCGGACCATTTTTATTGCTGGACCAACGAGTGGCTGACCTAAAATAACAATTTCGTCAAAAATTAAAGTTTTTGCTTAGCTTGTATGTATATTGAAATTACAGCTGAGTTCAGCTGTAAGTACTGCTGCTAGTACTGTCTCGGTGTTACTATTGCTACTGTGCTAATAGTATTGCCAGTGTTATTATTGCTACTGTGTTACTATTATTGCCAGTGTTACTATTGCTACTGTTACTATTATTGCCAGTGTTACTATTGCTACTGTGTTACTATTATTGCCAGTGTTACTATTGCTACTGTGTTACTATTATTGCCAGTGTTACTATTGCTGCTGTGACTATTATTGTTGTTACTGCTACTGTCTTTTCTACTCTTGATGTTGTCAGTGCTGCTGTTGCTACTGTTGTTACTGTTTCTGCTGTTGCTACTGTTGTTACTATTTCTTCTGTTGCTGAATCTGATACTCGTGTTACGGCCAGTAAAACTAATGTTGCTGCTGGTCTTACTAATGCAACTGCGTCTGTTGACGCAATTTCTGTTATTTGTACTGCTGATGCAACACCTGCTACTGCCAGTGCATTTCTCTTATAAACAGTGCCTTGCTTCTAGTGCTCTTGCTATTACAATTGCTATTGTCGCTGCTAGTAATGCCACTGCTAATGCTTCTATTGCAAAAATTGGTTTTACATTTGCGTCTGATACTGTTGATCCTGCCGTTACAATAGCTGATAATATCGCTGTATCTTCTACTGTTATTCCTATTGTTTTGATACTGTCTCTCCTATTTCTGCTACTGTCACTGCTACAACTGCTACTGCCGCTGCAATTCTCCTAATGCCAGTGCTACTTTTGCTACTGCCGCTGTTACTGCAAACACTACTACAATGCTACGCTTGCTGCAGATATGTTCACTTCTAATATCAAGGTTGTTGTAGACTCTCACGAATCTCGTGTCTGGTTCAGCTGCTAATGGTTTGGTGGTGATGCTGCAGCTGTGACCACTACTGCTGGTGCTGCTGCAGCATGTACCGCTGTGTTTGACGACCTGAATAAACCATTATGTTCCCGTATTTGCGGAATAAACACAGGCAGCGGGATACTGTTTCCCTGCAGCCATCTGTATATTCTGTGGCCAGAAATTGTATTCCAGTTTTACTTCGCTGTGTCACAGTGCCTCAGTCATCAGTGGTCATTGTTGAATTACACCGTGGCAAGAGCCGTAGTCATCACTGCTCATCGTTGTTGTTTGCTGTGTGGTAAGATATTTGTTAGGTCGGGAACGCAGTAAAGGTTACTATATCATTATTCTCCATTATCACCACTTAATTTTTTTCAGAATGGACCATAATATCCTTATTTTGGACATAGTTTGTGCCATAATTATCCAACCATTATTGTTCAACATGAACATAGTAATACTGCCTCTTAATATTTGTGTGAAATAATCAAACATTATATGTGGCCGGAAATAAGAAAACAGATAATAGTTAACAGTATAAGATAGATATTACGCTACATGTGTGATCAGCCAACTTAATATTACCTTCTTAAATGAAAAGTAATGGAGATAATAATAAATACTACAATAAAGAAAGTAAAATGAGTGAGTGAATATTTGTGACTGGGTAGATTATTTTTTTCTTCATAAATTATAATGTCCTAAAATTTAAGTACACAAATTACAATGAGGGGGACTAATGCACCTGAGGATACACTAGTTCCTCCTGGAAACAAATCCTCAGTGGGTTTTCTTTTATATTAACGACGTTAACATCAGCTTAGTATCAGTAAGTGCTTGTTACTCTCCACTAGAACCACCTGACACCAGAGTGAGGTGGCTCTAGAGGTGGCTCTAGAGGTGGCTCTAGAGGTGGCTCTAAGACGCAACTCATCCCTCTATGTACCTCTTCTAAAGTATCCTCCAGATTTCCTGAAATTTGTTTTCTTATTAGGTAAGACATATGCAACAGTTAGTTAAGACATATGCAACAGTTAGGTAAGACATATGCAACAGTTAGGTAAGACATATGCAACAGTTAGGTAAGACATATGCAACAGTTAGGTAAGACATATGCAACAGTTAGGTAAGACATATGCAACAGTTAGGTAAGACATATGCAACAGTTAGGTAAGACATATGCAACAGTTAGTTAAGACATATGCAACAGTTAGGTAAGACATATGCAACAGTTAGGTAAGACATATGCAACAGTTAGGTAAGACATATGCAACAGTTAGGTAAGACATATATGCAACAGTTAGGTAAGACATATGCAACAGTTAGGTAAGACATATGCAACAGTTAGGTAAGACATATGCAACAGTTAGGTAAGACATATGCAACAGTTAGGTAAGACATATATGCAACAGTTAGGTAAGACATATATGCAACAGTTAGGTAAGACATATGCAACAGTTAGGTAAGTCATATATGCAACAGTTAGGTAAGACATATGCAACAGTTAGGTAAGACATATGCAACAGTTAGGTAAGACATATGCAACAGTTAGGTAAGACATATGCAACAGTTAGGTAAGACATATGCAACAGTTAGGTAAGACATATGCAACAGTTAGGTAAGACATATGCAACAGTTAGGTAAGACATATGCAACAGTTAGGTAAGACATATGCAACAGTTAGGTAAGACATATGCAACAGTTAGGTAAGACATATGCAACAGTTAGGTAAGACATATGCAACAGTTAGGTAAGACATATGCAACAGTTAGGTAAGACATATGCAACAGTTAGGTAAGACATATGCAACAGTTAGGTAAGACATATGCAACAGTTAGGTAAGACATATGCAACAGTTAGGTAAGACATATGCAACAGTTAGGTAAGACATATGCAACAGTTAGGTAAGACATATGCAACAGTTAGGTAAGACATATGCAACAGTTAGGTAAGACATATGCAACAGTTAGGTAAGACATATGCAACAGTTAGGTAAGACATATGCAACAGTTAGGTAAGACATATGCAACAGTTAGGTAAGACATATGCAACAGTTAGGTAAGACATATGCATGCAACAGTTAGGTAAGACATATGCAACAGTTAGGTAAGACATATGCAACAGTTAGGTAAGACATATGCAACAGTTAGGTAAGACATATGCAACAGTTAGGTAAGACATATATGCAACAGTTAGGTAAGACATATGCAACAGTTAGGTAAGACATATATGCAACAGTTAGGTAAGACATATGCAACAGTTAGGTAAGACATATATGCAACAGTTAGGTAAGACATATGCAACAGTTAGGTAAGACATATATGCAACAGTTAGGTAAGACATATGCAACAGTTAGGTAAGACATATATGCAACAGTTAGGTAAGACATATGCAACAGTTAGGTAAGACATATGCAACAGTTAGGTAAGACATATATGCAACAGTTAGGCAAGACATATGCAACAGTTAGGTAAGAAATATATGCAACAGTTAGGTAAGACATATGCAACAGTTAGGTAAGACATATGCAACAGTTAGGTAAGACACATGCAACAGTTAGGTAAGACATATGCAACAGTTAGGTAAGACATATATGCAACAGTTAGGTAAGACATATGCAACAGTTAGGTAAGACATATGCAACAGTTAGGTAAGACATATGCAACAGTTAGGTAAGACATATATGCAACAGTTAGGTAAGACATATGCAACAGTTAGGTAATACATATGCAACAGTTAGGTAAGACATATGCAACAGTTAGGTAAGACATATGCAACAGTTAGGTAAGACATATATGCAACAGTTAGGTAAGACATATATGCAACAGTTAGGTAAGACATATGCAACAGTTAGGTAAGACATATATGCAACAGTTAGTTAAGACATATGCAACAGTTAGGTAAGACATATATGCAACAGTTAGTTAAGACATATGCAACAGTTAGGTAAGACATATATGCAACAGTTAGTTAAGACATATGCAACAGTTAGGTAAGACATATGCAACAGTTAGGTAAGACATATGCAACAGTTAGGTAAGACATATGCAATTAGGTAAGGCACATGTGCAACAGTTAGGTAAGACATATGCAACAGTTAGGTAAGACACATGCAACAGTTAGGTAAGACATATGCAACAGTTAGGTAAGACATATGCAACAGTTAGGTAAGACATATGCAACAGTTAGGTAAGACACATGCAACAGTTAGGTAAGACATATGCAACAGTTAGGTAAGACACATGCAACAGTTAGGTAAGACATATGCAACAGTTAGGTAAGACACATGCAACAGTTAGGTAAGACATATGCAACAGTTAGGTAAGACATATGCAACAGTTAGGTAAGACATATGCAACAGTTAGGTAAGACATATGCAACAGTTAGGTAAGGCACATGCAACAGTTAGGTAAGACATATGCAACAGTTAGGTAAGACACATGCAACAGTTAGGTAAGACATATGCAACAGTTAGGTAAGACATATGCAACAGTTAGGTAAGACATATGCAACAGTTAGGTAAGGCACATGTGCAACAGTTAGGTAAGACACATGCAACAGTTAGGTAAGATATAAGCAACAGTTAGGTAAGACATATGCAACAGTTAGGTAAGACATATGCACCAGTTAGGTTAGACATATGCAACAGTTAGGTAAGACATATGCAACAGTTAGGTAAGACATATGCAACAGTTAGGTAAGACATATGCAACAGTTAGGTAAGACATATGCAACAGTTAGGTAAGACATATGCAACAGTTAGGTAAGGCACATGTGCAACAGTTAGGTAAGACACATGCAACAGTTAGGTAAGGCACATGCAACAGTTAGGTAAGACATATGCAACAGTTAGGTAAGACACATGCAACAGTTAGGTAAGACATATGCAACAGTTAGGTAAGACATATGCAACAGTTAGGTAAGACATATGCAACAGTTAGGTAAGACACATGCAACAGTTAGGTAAGACATATGCAACAGTTAGGTAAGACATATGCAACAGTTAGGTAAGACATATGCAACAGTTAGGTAAGACATATGCAACAGTTAGGTAAGACACATGCAACAGTTAGGTAAGACATATGCAACAGTTAGGTAAGACATATGCAACAGTTAGGTAAGACATATGCAACAGTTAGGTAAGACATATGCAACAGTTAGGTAAGACATATGCAACAGTTAGGTAAGACATATGCAACAGTTAGGTAAGACATATGCAACAGTTAGGTAAGACATATGCAACAGTTAGGTAAGACATATGCAACAGTTAGGTAAGATATATGCAACAGTTAGGTAAGGCACATGTGCAACAGTTAGGTAAGACACATGCAACAGTTAGGTAAGGCACATGCAACAGTTAGGTAAGACATATGCAACAGTTAGGTAAGACACATGCAACAGTTAGGTAAGGCACATGTGCAACAGTTAGGTAAGACATATGCAACAGTTAGGTAAGGCACATGTGCAACAGTTAGGTAAGACATATGCAACAGTTAGGTAAGACATATGCAACAGTTAGGTAAGACATATGCAACAGTTAGGTAAGACACATGCAACAGTTAGGTAAGACATATGCAACAGTTAGGTAAGGCACATGTGCAACAGTTAGGTAAGACATATGCAACAGTTAGGTAAGACATATGCAACAGTTAGGTAAGACATATGCAACAGTTAGGTAAGACATATGCAACAGTTAGGTAAGACATATGCAACAGTTAGGTAAGACATATGCAACATTTAGGTAAGGCACATATGCACATTAGGTGCAATGCAACAGTTAGGTAAGGCACATGTGCAACAGTTAGGTAAGACATATGCAACAGTTAGGTAAGACACATGCAACAGTTAGGTAAGACATATGCAACAGTTAGGTAAGACATATGCAACAGTTAGGTAAGACATATGCAACAGTTAGGTAAGACATATGCAACAGTTAGGTAAGACATATGCAACAGTTAGGTAAGACATATGCAACAGTTAGGTAAGACACATGCAACAGTTAGGTAAGACATATGCAACAGTTAGGTAAGACATATGCAACAGTTAGGTAAGACATATGCAACAGTTAGGTAAGACATATGCAACAGTTAGGTAAGACATATGCAACAGTTAGGTAAGACATAACAGTGCAACAGTTAGGTAAGACATATGCAACAGTTAGGTAAGACATATGCAACAGTTAGGTAAGACATATGCAACAGTTAGGTAAGACATATGCACACAGTTAGGTAAGACACATGCAACAGTTAGCATATGCATTAGGTAAGCACATGCAACAGTTAGGTAAGACATATGCAACAGTTAGGTAAGACATATGCAACAGTTAGGTAAGACATATGCAACAGTTAGGTAAGACATATGCAACAGTTAGGTAAGACATATGCAACAGTTAGGTAAGACATATGCAACAGTTAGGTAAGGCACATGTGCAACAGTTAGGTAAGACACATGCAACAGTTAGGTAAGACATATGCAACAGTTAGGTAAGACATATGCAACAGTTAGGTAAGACATATGCACATTAGGTGCATATGCAGTTAGGTAAGGCACATGTGCAACAGTTAGGTAAGACATATGCAACAGTTAGGTAAGACACATGCAACAGTTAGGTAAGACACATGCAACAGTTAGGTAAGACACATGCAACAGTTAGGTAAGGCACATGTGCAACAGTTAGGTAAGACATATGCAACAGTTAGGTAAGGCACATGTGCAACAGTTAGGTAAGACATATGCAACAGTTAGGTAAGACATATGCAACAGTTAGGTAAGACATATGCAACAGTTAGGTAAGACACATGCAACAGTTAGGTAAGACATATGCAACAGTTAGGTAAGGCACATGTGCAACAGTTAGGTAAGACATATGCAACAGTTAGGTAAGACATATGCAACAGTTAGGTAAGACATATGCAACAGTTAGGTAAGACATATGCAACAGTTAGGTAAGACATATGCAACAGTTAGGTAAGACATATGCAACAGTTAGGTAAGACATATGCAACAGTTAGGTAAGACATATGCAACAGTTAGGTAAGGCACATGTGCAACAGTTAGGTAAGACACATGCAACAGTTAGGTAAGACATATGCAACAGTTAGGTAAGACATATGCAACAGTTAGGTAAGACATATGCAACAGTTAGGTAAGACACATGCAACAGTTAGGTAAGGCACATGTGCAACAGTTAGGTAAGACACATGCAACAGTTAGGTAAGACATATGCAACAGTTAGGTAAGGCACATGTGCAACAGTTAGGTAAGACATATGCAACAGTTAGGTAAGACATATGCAACAGTTAGGTAAGGCACATGTGCAACAGTTAGGTAAGACACATGCAACAGTTAGGTAAGACATATGCAACAGTTAGGTAAGGCACATGTGCAACAGTTAGGTAAGACACATGCAACAGTTAGGTAAGACACATGCAACAGTTAGGTAAGACACATGCAACAGTTAGGTAAGACACATTCTACAGTTAGGTAAGACATATGCAACAGTTAGGTAAGACATATGCAACAGTTAGGTAAGGCACATGTGCAACAGTTAGGTAAGACACATGCAACAGTTAGGTAAGACATATGCAACAGTTAGGTAAGGCACATGTGCAACAGTTAGGTAAGACACATGCAACAGTTAGGTAAGACACATGCAACAGTTAGGTAAGACACATGCAACAGTTAGGTAAGACACATGCTACAGTTAGGTAAGACATATGCAACAGTTAGGTAAGACATATGCAACAGTTAGGTAAGGCACATGTGCAACAGTTAGGTAAGACACATGCAACAGTTAGGTAAGACATATGCAACAGTTAGGTAAGACATATGCAACAGTTAGGTAAGGCACATGTGCAACAGTTAGGTAAGACACATGCAACAGTTAGGTAAGACACATGCAACAGTTAGGTAAGACACATGCAACAGTTAGGTAAGACACATGCTACAGTTAGGTAAGGCACATGCAACAGTTAGGTAAGACACATGCTACAGTTAGGTAAGGCACATGCAACAGTTAGGTAAGACACATGCAACAGTTAGGTAAGACACATGCTACAGTTAGGTAAGGCACATGCAACAGTTAGGTAAGACACATGCTACAGTTAGGTAAGACATATGCAACAGTTAGGTAAGACACATGCAACAGTTAGGTAAGACACATGCTACAGTTAGGTAAGACATATGCAACAGTTAGGTAAGACACATGCAACAGTTAGGTTAGACACATGCTACAGTTAGGTAAGACACATGCAACAGTTAGGTAAGACATATGCAACAGTTAGGTAAGACATATGCAACAGTTAGGTAAGACACATGCAACAGTTAGGTAAGACACATGCTACGGTTAGGTAAGACATATGCAACAGTTAGGTAAGACATATGCAACAGTTAGGTAAGGCACATGCAACAGTTAGGTAAGACACATGCAACAGTTAGGTAAGACATATGCAACAGTTAGGTAAGACACATGCTACAGTTAGGTAAGACATATGCAACAGTTAGGTAAGACACATGCAACAGTTAGGTAAGACATATGCAACAGTTAGGTAAGACACATGCTACAGTTAGGTAAGACATATGCAACAGTTAGGTAAGACACATGCAACAGTTAGGTAAGACACATGCTACAGTTAGGTAAGACACATGCAACAGTTAGGTAAGACACATGCAACAGTTAGGTAAGACACATGCAACAGTTAGGTAAGACACATGCTACAGTTAGGTAAGACATATGCAACAGTTAGGTAAGACACATGCTACAGTTAGGTAAGACATATGCAACAGTTAGGTAAGACATATGCAACAGTTAGGTAAGACACATGCAACAGTTAGGTAAGACATATGCAACAGTTAGGTAAGACACATGCAACAGTTAGGTAACTTTATTTCGAAACGTTTCGACTACACAACAGGTTTCTTCAGTCGAG